>NW_028247831.1:0-63334 GCF_964263255.1 Lissotriton vulgaris
TTATGAAAATTTAAAGCCCAGGGGAAGTGGCAGCCCCTGGGGCTGTGGGGGGTCTTCGGGGCATCCCCACTTTGTATATAGATGGAGCCCAAATCACACCAGTCACGCTTTCTGGACCAATATCTAGCTTTCTGACAAATTGGTGTAATTCCGTTCAGTGGTTCGGGCTGAAGTCATTTTCAAATATCTACTCCAATGTAAAAGGGACAACATGATCTCAAAGGATGAATATACCTTTCTATGGAATGAATCACCTGTACTACCATCCATATACTTTCTCCCTAAAACCCACAAGGAGAGGACACCAGTCCCAGGACGCCCAATAATATCGGCAATTGAAAGTGCCAGTGAGCACCTATCACAATACATTGATTATTACTTGCAAGATCTGGTTAAAGAATTACCGTCATATGTAAAAGACACAGGTGATTTTTTAACTAAAATGAGTAATGTTGAATGGGAAGATGATATGAAAATGATAACAATGGACATTGAATCCCTATATACTTGCATAGATCACCAAGTAGGATTGAATGCAGTAAAACACTTCCTATCAACAAAATCTATTGAGAACTATGACCATAACAAAATGATCATGAAAAGTATTGATTGGTGCTTAAACAACAACTACTTTGTATTTGCAAAAAAGATATATAGACAATGCAGAGGTGTGGCGATGGGGTCTTGCTTCTCCCCCAGCTTCTCCCCCAGCTATGCCTGTTTAGTGGTTGGCTGGTGGGAGGAGCAGACACTAAGACAAGAACTGTCCTCAAAATATGGAGACCACATAAAATTGTGGTTACGTTTCATAGACGATGTCTTTGTTTTGTGGAAGGGGACTAATGAAAGTGCTAATGATTTTATATGTGTCATCAATGTAAATCAGATCAATTTGAATTTCACTTCAAATATAAGTTGTACAGAAGTAGATTTTTTGGACACAAGAGTATATGTAGAGAATGGCGGGCTAAGAACAACTTTGCATAGAAAATCTACTGCCGGTAACTCTACGTTACATGCCTCTAGTGCTCATCCGAGACACTTAATTGATAGCATTCCCTACGGGGAGCTTCTCCGAATTAAACGCATATGTAGCAGTGAGGAACAACAGAGCACATGCATGCGAGAAGCTATTGAGAGATTCCGTAGAAGAGGCTACACAACATATAGTTTACAAAGGGCTTTGGAGAAAGCCAACAGTAGACCCAGGGAATCATTGTTGTCCAACATGGAGGGAAATGAACCGCGGGAAAGTGAGGAAACCTCTAATACACCTAGGTTAATCCTAACTTACAATAACCAGCATCGCCAAATTCAGTCCATAATCAATCGAAATTGGTCGATAGTACAGACAGATGCAGTCATGACACCTGAGTTACCTGACAAACCCACAATAACATATCGAAGAGGTATCTCTATGAAAAGCCAAATAGCCAAAAGTATCCCAGATCTTAGCAACAAAAAGAAATGTATTCCTTGGCTACCTGAAAAACAGGGCTTTTACAAATGCTCTTCATGTCGGGCCTGTAAATTTGGTGTAACAACCAAGAAATATACTACACCATTTAGCCCGAAGGAATTTAAAATTCAGGGGTGCTATGACTGCAAAACTGAATATGCAGTCTACATCCTGACGTGCACCTGTGGGCTTAGGTATGTGGGTAGTACCAAGCAGCAAGTGCACGTCGGGATCCTGCAACACTTGCGGGCTATTGTTAATAACGATAGTACATACCCGGTAGCAAGACACTTCAAAGCTATCTACCAAAACAAACTAGCGGATTTAAAATATTTTGTCATCGCTGCAGTGAAGGATAATCCGCGAGGTGGAAACCGAGAAAAGTGTTTGCGGCAGCTGGAATCTAAATTTATTGTAGAACTGGATTGTAGACAGCCAAATGGATTGAACAATACTGAGGATTTGCACCATTTCCTCTGATGTCCTATCCACCAGTTATGATTGTTCCCTATATGTTTCCAAACTCCTATATCTTTGAAATTTTGATAACATTACTCTGGCCCCTGTTTTTTTCTTTTTGTCTCAATACTGGTTTTAGTCTTTCACATTATAAGCATAATCTATTTTTGCTTATAAGTTTTAAAACACAATATCTTGAATGAATCAAGATTTTCATTAGTAAGGAGCACAGATTAGGTGAAGTTTTTCAACTACTACATCACTTTTTGCACTTTATTAAGGAAATACTCTCATACTGCTATAAAACAATGTAAAATTTGCACTTGGTTTGTACTTTTGCACATTGCGTATGTTGCACATTATTTACCGGACCGACTTAAGTTGATTAGGTTAGCCAATAATGAAATCAGGAATTTATTCTGTGATAACCATACAGAATTTTAGAGTGACAATATTTTAAATAGCTTATTTCTATTTTTATATCGTATTCCGTATATGTAAAATGTTTATTTATTTGTTATTTTTTGCTACATGAAGAATGATAGATATATATTCAAAAATATATTTTCGTACAGTATATTTTATCAATGTATATATTTATTTATTTATTTATACTCATTGGAAAATATATGGTGAAAATGGTAACCTATAAAATCAAAACATGCATCTTAACAAAGTCATGATAATTGGTATAAAATGTGCATTACGCTATCCTTACATCTTACACTATACTGCATACATGCTGTAATGTTGTGCAAATCAAATATAACATTAATTGAATAAGGTTTGTAAAAACTACAAGTCCCAGCATGCATACCTGTTAAGTATTTCCTCTATTTCTATACATAACATGGAGGAGGTGAAAGCATCGCAAACTGAAAAAAACTGCATAAAAACTAAAAGTGGACTACATGTTTGTAAATTGAGAAAGAATACAAAGGTATTCGAAACACGTCTGACAAACAGGTGAAATAAAGACCTGCATTTTTCCACAAAATTTGGAGTCTGTATTTCATCCTTTGGGGTGGTGTTCTGGCTGGGCGCTACAGAGAGGTTCGGAGGTATCACGATATATATATATATATATATATATATATATATATATATATATAACCTACTGGCGGTCGCCATTAGGTAGTTATGGTTAGGATTGTTTTCTATAGGAAATGCGCAACATTCTATTGGGAATAACTTTGGCGCCGGTTGAGGAATCTGCCTGTGATTTTCCTTAAATTTGCCTCGCTGTGCTCCGCTCCTTCCCCGAAAGTTTGGGGGGGATTCGTCATGCGGGGGCCGAGATAAAAGGGGGTCCCAAAACTTGTTTTCCCCATGTTAATTTCCATAGGGCGGTTGGACTCACTTTTAGCCCGAACGGCTGAATGGATTTCCACAAAACTTGGCAAAATTGTAGGGACTGGTAGCCCGATGTGCCTTTGCTATGTCTCAAGATATGTGCTCCAGTGGATTTTGAGTAATTTAGGTTGAAAAAAATATATATATATGGGCGGAGCCTAACCACACATCTGATCTGATTGGCTGTCAGCACTTCATCCAAGAAGTGTTGGCAGCCATCTTGGGACCAATATACATGATAGCACCTCATTAAAAAGCATTGTAGTTAATAGAGGGTTTTAGGACTTTAGGTACATTATAAATCATTTGTTGATGGAACCTTACTCATTTTAGGAATTGTGGTGTGTTCTAAGGTGATTTTACCATGTGAAAAAGCCTTCTGCTGTGATATCATGAATCATGTTTGAAAGAAAACTAATATCTCATGATTTTCCCACAGTGGTTTGGAAGGGGATCTATAAGCTAAACTGAAAGCATATTTTCTGTAAATTCACATTATCTTTCTCAGTCATGTGAGAATGAAGTCTGACATTCTCAGTAAAACATGTACATCCAACAAGGACAGAGACTGTCAGTTGATTCCATTGTGTTCTACTGCAGCCTCCTAGACTGTTCAAAAGAACAACTGGAGCGCTAACAGTCCTACTTATTACAAAGGTATAGCACACCTGAAGCCATTGTGATGGGAATAAAGTGGTAACTCTTAAAACATTTAATTTAAAAAGGAACAAAATGAGGGGGTATATTATGCAATAGAAAGTATTATTAGTGCTGCAGAAAGAAAAATTAGGGCACATTTAGAGTGACTTCTCAAATCCTCTTCTATTTCATTAAAAAATTCTGACATGTAGTCTCCCAAGATGGCCGCCAGAGACAAAAGAGCCCAAATGTAGCCCAAATATCACCCAGATGTAGCCCAAGTATAGCCCAATGACAGAATGTCCCAGAGTGTTCTAAAGAACAACTAGAGCGCTAACAGTCCTAATTATTACAAAGGTATGGCACACCTGAAGCCATCTTGATTGGAATAAAGTGGTAACTCTTAAAACATTCAATTTAAAAAGGAACAAAATGAGGGGGTATATTTTGCCATAGAAAGTATGATTAGTGCTGCAGAAAGAAAAATGAGGGCACATTTTGAGTGACTTCTCAAATCCTCTTCAATTTCATTAAAAAAATCTGACATACAGTCTCCCAAGATGGCCACCAGAGACAAAAGAGCCTAAATGTAGCCCAAATATCACCCAGATGTAGCCCAAGTATAGCCCAATGACAGAATGTCCCAGAGTGTTCTAAAGAACAACTAGAGCGCTAACAGTCTTACTTATGACAAAAGTATGGCACACCAGAAGCCATCTTGATTGGAATGAAGTGGTAAGTCTGAAAACATTTAATTTAAAAAGGAACACAATGAGGGGGTTCATTTTGCCATAGAAATTATGATTAGTGCTTCAGAAAGAAAACATAGGGATCATTTTGAGTGACTTCTCAAATCCTCTTCTATTTCATTAAAATAAATTCTGACATGTAGACTGAAACATGCACTTTGAATGCCAGAAGCAGACTTCCCTGGTCAGCAGTAGCTTTACTACAGTGATCTAATGAGAAACTAGAGTGCTAACATTCAGAATTTATGCAAATGTGTGACACATCTGAATGCCTTCTTGATGGAACCAAAGTAAACAAGCATTGAAAATGCAATAGATATCGCCCTCGTTTAAGTTAAAGCCATTCTGTTTGTAATGAGGTGGCTTTTTAGCATTGCTTTTATTAGTGTTTTTTAAACTTTCATGTAAATAACATGCATCTGTATGCATATATGTATATGTATGCATGCATTTATATTTGTATTTATATAGATATACAGATTATATATGTTTATATATGTATGTATATATATATATACATACACATACATATATATAAATGCATATGCATATATATATGCATATATATATATGTGTATATGTGTTCGTGTAGAGAGAGGTAGAGAGGTAGAGGTGTAGAGGTAGAGAGGTAGAGGTAGAGAGGTAGCGGTAGAGAGGTAGAGACTATTAGAGAGAGAAGTAGAGAGAGGTAGAGAGGTAGAGAGTAGAGAGTGAGTAATAGAGAGTAGAGAGTGAGTAGTAGAGAGTAGTAGAGAGCAGTAGAGAGAGTAGCAGAGAGTGAGTAGTAGAGAGTAGTAGAGTGAATAGTAAAGTGAGTAGTAGAGAGTGATTAGTAGAGAGTAGTAGAGAGTAAGTAGTAGAGTGAGTAGTAGAGAGCAGTAGAGAGTGAGTAGTAGAGAGTAGTAAAGAGTGAGTAGTAGAGAGTAAGTAGTAGAGAGTAGTAGAGAGTGAGTAGCAGAGACAGAGAATAGTAGAGAGTAGTAGACAGTGAGCAGTAGAGTGAGTAGTAGAGACTAGTAGAGAGAGAGTAGTAGAGAGTGAGTAGTAGAGTGAGTGGTAGAGAGAGAGTAGTAGAGAGAGAGTAGTAGAGAGTGAGTAGTAGAGAGTAGTAGAGAGTGAGAAGTAGAGAGTGAGTAGTAGAGAGTAGTAGAGAGAGAGTAGTAAAGAGTGAGTAGTAGAGAGAGAGTAGTAGAGAGTGAGTAGTAGAGAGTAGTAGATAGTGAGTAGTAGGGAGTGAGTAGTAGAGAGAGAGTAGTAGAGAGTAGTAGAGTAGTAGAGAATGAGTAGTAGAGAGTGAGTATTTGAGAGTAGTGGAGTAGGAGAGAGTAAGTAGTAGAGCGTAGTGGAGAATATTCCAAAGTTTGTTACAGCACCACTTGCACAATAAGTCCAATCAAATCATATCACTTAGAGTCCTTATTGAAGCGCTGAATCTTGGTGTATATTCAAATGCTTTTATTTTCCTTAAGTGTATGTACCACAGCCAGCCGAAACGTTTCATTCTGTACAACAGAACTTCTTCAGGGCGTTCTTATTTCCTTCAAGTTATGTCGGTATCCTGTTGTCATATAACTAGATATTTCTTCCAAATGTTAGACGAGACGTAAGTACATTCTTATTCAAAGTGACTAGGTATCAATTTTACCCACACAATTCGGGCAGACTTGAGTAATTTATAGCATCCATCCTCAAAGTCAGTCTTTCAAAAATTCCAAAGTATATGACATGATAATCCAAATCCAAATGTTTCTCAAGAAAAGTCATTTTCAATCGTTCCGAATATCGGTGTTTGGGCAGATATGACCCAGGGACCCCCAGTATGCAAGGGGAATTAGTCCCCACTCTGCAAACGCACCAGTGGCCTGCGTTGCAGAGAGGTGTAACAAGGGGCATAGCCTCATTACACCTCTGCAAAGCAGCTCCCTGGTGCATACTGGAGGTTCCAGGTGGGCTATTTGGCCCCCAGGGGCTCCCAGTATGCAAGGGGAATTAGTTCCCCCTCTTCAAACATGCACGGGGGCTGCGTTGCAGAGAGGTGTAAAAAGGGGCGTGGCTTCATTACACCTCTCTGCAATGCAGTTCCCTGGCGCATACTGGAGATTCCTGGTGGGCTTTCACGTCTTATATAGTTAGGAATTAGCATTAAAAAAACCTATGAAATTCACTGAAAAAAACATAGGTTTCAGGCCTTATATAGTTAGGAATTAGCGTTTAAAAAACCTATGAAATTCACTGAAAAAAACATAGTTTTCACACCAGTTATAGTTAGGAATTAGCATTTAAAAAACCTATTAAATTCACTGAAAAAACCATAGCTTTGACACCAGTTATAGTTAGCTGGAAATTTTACTGACATAAAACCATTGAAATCCCACGTTATAGTTAGTTGGACTCACTATAACTTGTGCGCCTGCAATGCATTGCTGATGACGTCACATATTACATCACTCATGACATGGTCAGTGACATCACTCATGGCATCACTGATGACACCATCCAGTGAATGTGTGTCTTTCTGAAAAATAAATATGTTTTATATATGTATATGTAAAGGTCGATGGAAGAATAAATGTTTAAATAAGTGTCCTAATGGATGTTTCGTCAAGCGGGGGCCGAGATAAAAGGGGGGTCCCAAAACGTGTTTTCCCCATGTTAATTTCCATAGGGCGGTTGGACTCACTTTTAGCCCGAACGCCTGCATGGATTTCCACCAAACTTGGCAAAATTGTAGGGACTGGTAGCCCGATGTGCCTTTGCTATGTCTCAAGATATGTGCTCCAGTGGATTTTGAGTAATTTAGGTTAAAAAAAATATATATATCTATAAGCGCACCCCGGTAAGCGCAACGGGGCGCGCTCCAGCGCGCTACGCGAGTTCTCGAGCGGAAAGCTGATTGGCTCTCGGGTGTCTGTCAACATTCCAAACAGTCCGGAGCGGCCGCCATCTTGTGTCTCGGTAGGACGGAGACACAAGAGGTGGCAAAAACAAAGGGAAAAATGACCAAAAGGGGGCAGGGTAGACCCCCCCTGTCGCCCTCGGTTTGACGTGGGGGCCATAAAGGGGCCCCAAAAACTTTTTTTGATTTGCGCGGAGGGAGCGCCCGGTAGGCGCACCGCGGAGCGTACCAGGGAGCGTACCATGGGGAAAAAAGAATGACAGAGGTTTTTAAAAATGTAGCATTTTTTTATAAATTGCAGGTAGTTCTAAAAAGAACTGTTTTTTTAATTCTTTTTGTTGTTTTATATTTTTTTTATTGTTTTTTGGAACATTTTTTACTTTTTTCGGCTTTTATGAACAATTTTATAATTTTTTTGTAATTTTTATGGGGAAAAACAAAAAACAGGGAATTGCAAACGGCTTAACTGGGGCAAACAAAAACCAGGAAAAAAATAAGGTTTCTTTTTACAGTTGTGGTTGTCTCCAGCACGGTTGATGTGTTTAATACTTTGCTCTCCATAGCAAATTGTAGTCCCACAAAATTTTCAAACTATTTTAAAATCTCCAAACTGGGGTTGGATGTTTGGGACCATCTCCCTTGTCTCTGGACCTGATGGAGTGGGTTGTTTACTTTGGGAGGTGCTGGGAGAAGATTGGGGAGGGTTTCTGGTCAGTTCTCTGACCTCAGCCGCAGCATAGTTGTTTGGGTGCCGGCGTTGCATGTGGCGAATCATAGTGTTGTTGCCAAAAGAATACTTTTTGGCAGGGTACCCCCTGGAAAGTACAGCGCCACAGATCACACAAGTAACCTTTGGCGCATTAACTTTCTTGAGGCCCCTTGGGATTTTAAAAAACTCCCAGACAATGTGCTCCTTTGGCTTATAGGGGGTAGTATCTTCAGGCAGGAACTGCCTCTCCTCCTCCTCCTCCTCCTCTTCTTCTTCTCTACCACTGTGGTGTTGTGGTGGTCCTTGTGGTGGTGGTGGTAGTTGAGATGCTCCTGCTGCTGCTGCTACGGTAGCCATTTCTCAGTACAAATAGTTACAAATAGGTCTTCCTCAGTCAAAGTACAAAGTGAGAATGAGGAAAAAAGGTGGGGGCTTTCATCATTTGGAAAACAAAACTTTCCTGAACCAATGAAAAGTGTTATTTTCAGGTCACATGACCAGACACGCTTACGCTACGCGCTCGCGCCCCGGGTCGCTTACGTAGTGCGATCGTATGCCCTCGGGTCCTTCCGAGTGCGCTTACGCCATGCGTATCACGCGGATGCGGCTACGCGATACGTCACAATGATGTTTTCGTTTGCGGCAATAGCGCAAACGGGACGCTCACCGGTACGCGCACCGGGGCGCGCAGCAAGACTGCGCTTTCCGGTGCGCACACCGGTATGCGCACCGGGAGCGCTCCAGGGCAAAAAAAATCAAATAAATATATACATATAAAAATAGTATTACATAAATATACAATATAGGATTCATTATAAAAAATATTATATTTGATAGCAATAGAAATTTGCTATTAAAAAACCTTTGAAATTCACTGAAAAAAACATAGGTTTGAGGCCCTACCTATAGTTAGGAATTAGCATTAAAAAAAAACTATGAAATTCACTGAAAAAACCATAGGTTTCACGAAGTCCTCCAGACCTGTATTTTTATAAATTCTGCGTACATAAATTTCGGTTTTGTATTTTTTAACTGGTACGTGCTTTAGCCTGTATTCTTATTAACCCTACACTACGCAAAGCTACGCGAAGACGTTCTTGCACTACGCGAGCATGTGTAGTAGCTTGCTGGACCAGTTCGCGAGCCGTTTTTCTTGCTTGGGAGCGCATTGTGCGTGTTCGGAGCGCTGTCTGCATGCTCAGGGGATTGTAGCATGCGACCTTACCCATGTGGTGGGCTATGGGCGCGGCCATCTTGTTTTTTCAATTGTCCTGCCCGCTCGTGTCCCCTATTTCCTCTTCCGGGTCGCGCATAACGTGTTTGCGTTGTGCACGTCATGTTCGGGAACACAACTACATGTTCAGGCTGACAAAGTGCATGTTCGCGTGAAATCGCGTGCGAACTTACCGACGTGGTTACCGACGTGGTCACGATGGGCACGGCCATCTTGTTTTTCACACTCTATGCTATGGTTCTGGGCCTAGTTTTCTATCCACCTTTTATCTTTGCAATCTTTACCTATTTTCACAGTTTTTCTTAATTTTTTTACTTATCATCTATCTCTCTCTGTCCATAAGTCTATATTTTGCATTTTATTTCTACTTTTCCACCTTTTTTTAACTTTTCTACTGTTTTATTCTACTGCTTTATTTAAGCTCCTACTTCTTCCCCCTAACTTTTTTTCCTTTTGTTCTAACTTTTCTTTTCCTCCTCCACCTCCACCCCTGAACCATGGCAAAGGGGAGAAGCAGAACTGTCTCGAAGGGCAAGGCGCCTGCGCCCAAGAGCTGGCTGCCTTGCGGCAGAATGCGACCTGCAGGGGTGCAGGCCCGGAAAATTTTCAGGGAGGCGGAGGTGGCCGCCCTGTTTTTTTTCATCCAGCGCCACCTCCCCTTGACCTTGGCAGCAGGCGGCAGGCAAGGCTCCGGGTACCTTCAGGAGGAGCGTCACCGTAGGTGGGCGAAGGTGCGCCGGGCAATCTTCCGCCGCTCGTGTGTCCGGTGCACCTACCAGCAGCTGGCCCACCGGTGGGCAGACGTTCTGGACAGGGAGCAGGACCTGTTGGACCTGCTAGGTGTCGAGGTCATGGTGCGCTTAGTTACATTGCAGATCAATTCCGTCTCAAACTCTTCTGTTATTGTATGACACAGATGCTGCTTACCACTTCTCTTACTGGTTTGTAACTTCGCGCTAGCTTCTGCTGGTGATTATTGATGTTAGAGTTTACTTTAGAGAACTGAAGTTAGTTAATACTATTGCTAGAGTCTAGTCCTTACATTGTCCTTTAGTGAAATAGTGGTGGATGAATAGTATTAGTTCATATTTTTTTAACGGTCTGCATGATGCCTCCTCTGTCACTGAATGCTTAGTTAGGTCTTATTTATCCCACCCCTCCATAGAACCGGTTTGAAGTTTGTTTACTGAGTGGTAGGCTTAGCAGCAGTAGCATGGTCACGTCAGTCAGTAGCAGTTCATATGACGCAAGCAACAAACAATTCTGTGTATGCACAAATTTATGCATGTGTCCTCCAACTCAGCTATGCATGTTTGCCGGCAAAAATAACATGGAAATGCCGACTTACTGAACAATTGGCCCGTCTGGATTCTGGAATAGGTGGTGTAGGTCAGGTGGTACTGGCTTCGTTAGTATATTCTGCAATCAGAATGTTTATGGAACATTTGATTAGTGTTCTATAAGTAGACGGTCTGTGAATCCTGCAAGCCAGTAGTCATTTAGACTTTGAAGTCATTTTTATTGGAATTGTTTCCTAAAATGTTTGAGAGGATTTTTGAATGATGTATGTTTCTCAGCATTCAATGTTTGTCTTTCTTTATTATTTCTTACATGATCAGCACCACCCAGGGGCAAGAAGACAGGGTCCGAGTCAGCGGGACAACCACGAGAGGAGCGCTCCTCTACCGAGGATCCTGCTGCTGGCCCCAGTAAGTCCTGCAGTGCTTATATTATTAACAATTATATTTCCCTAAGTTTTTAACGCACCTTATTTTCTCCAACCTATTAAGCCTCCTTCCTAATTCAATGTTAGCAAAACCTTCTTTGGTCTTCAATTTGTTTTCCAAATTTTGGGTATCCAATGCCATCCCTGACTTTCAGTTCCTTCAAACTGCCTCTGCCCTGTGACTCTCTGTGCTACTACTATTAGACTGTCTGTAGCTAAGCTTGCCCTGTTGGCCACTCTTTAGTTAAGGTATTATTCGGAATAAAGCTGTGATAGAATAGCTGTAGCCACTGGGTCCACTCCTCTCTTTTGCGTTGTCCTCTGAAATCTCTGGTCTTTGTCAATTCCCACCAACAAAATGCGCAACCAGATGTTCGCCTTCTAATTTTTGTTCGGTTAGTATACTACAACTACTGTTGTGGTTATTATTCTCTGCACATCCACATACAGAACTATGCACAAGAAAATAGGATGTTGGTGATAGGGAGGTTGGACCTTATTTACACCTTACACCCTAGTCACAGAACTCAGTCAGAAGAACCCACAATCCAATGACGTCTACCTACCTAAGTGTCTCAGTCATAGTCATTTGTCCAACTCCCGACCCCCACACGAAGATAGTTATATATATATATATATATATATATATATACCCAATGATTTTATTACACAACCCAGAACAGAAGAACACCCTTTCGCTCACTCACTCGTTTCAGTCCACAACACCCCAGACACTCAAAATATACCACAGAGCCTATGTGCAAGTTCAAAAACTTTCTTTTTTTAATAACAAGCTTTGTATTGTTGTAACTTGTAAGTATTTTCATGAAAAACATCCAGCTCCACCATGCAAAATGAAGAAGATTAAATACTATACATTTTGTACATCTAGTGCACGATAGAGAACTGTGGGAATTGTGGGAGACCCCTCACCGTTGAACGTATACTGGTTACACATGCATCTTTCGAAAGCTCTGCAAATCTCTGATTCCTAAAAGGCAATCTTCTCATCTGCCTATGAGAAAAATGTTGCACGTTAGACAGTGAATACAACTATACCAGTTTTTACCAATCATGACAAAAAGTGCAACATTATGGATAAGCAAAAGGGACTAACAATACTGGTTTGTCAACCTCTTTAGTTGTATGCAATACTCATGTGGCCTCAAAGGTGTCTTTCTTACTGTGCAACAAGCTGCGAGGTAACATGGGCAAAACAGTAGACCCAGATCTAAAATGGTTACATGGCTCAGGCTAACTTTCCAAAGACTAGAGTAGGAGTAGAGATTAGATGACCTTAGGGACCATCTAATAAATCAAACTCTGTCTAATGTGACTGCTGTACAGTAGGACGCAATTTGGACTAGTTACAACGGTTTATGTTGTACGTAACTGTTTTTTCAATCTTCCTTCCTGGTGAAAAAAGTACAACTAGTAAAATAGGGGGAGGTGTGCAGGCATCTAAAAAGGTGTACTTGCTTTTATAGGTGCACAATCACTACCAACCACCAGTGCCGACGGGGCCAGCGGTGATACTAATGCCATCCTGGAGGGGACAGTGGCTGCGGCACCTGAAGGTGCATCAGTAGGGGAGGAAACTTCAGCGGTGGGCAGTGGTAAGTTATATTCATTACTTATTTGCATTACTAGGTGGAAGGGGAACATTTTCCTCACTGTGCTATGAGACTTATTAAGAAAGTATGAATTTGAATTTGTACTGGACAATATACAATGGTTGAAGAAGACACCGTTTGCAGCATTACCGGCGTGAGTTGAGTAAACAAGGCCTCTTCTATCAGACTCCAACTCAGCTGTGAAAGTTATGGAGAAGACTAAAAGTCAGATCAGATGACCTTGAGGGATGTGTTGGACAAAAAGGGTAAGAAGTGCACTAGGGTGGAAGGAGGAAGGACTAAAGAGATGTAATAATTAGACTGCCATAGAAGGATACTTTGGAGGGTTCATGCACGTGGCTGATATGAATCCGATGCATGGGTTGTTGAAGGATGGGTAGAACTGGAAGATGAAAGAAAATGCATTCCTGGTTGGGCAAAACAATATGGGTGCATGGATATAGTGGATAGCAAGAATCATGAGCAGAGTTTGTGTCAATGAAACTCAAGGCAAGGAAGGAGTGGACGCATGGGTGATTGCTGGTGAAAGTCAAAGCAGCCAAGGTTTGTAGAGCAATAATAAAGAATGATAGACATTTACTTTTAATGGGTGGATGCCCCCTAAATGTATTGTATTCATCATAGGTGGAGACTGTCACTGGAAGCAGAGTCTTACTTTGAAAATATAAAAGGAGATTCAAAAAAGACTGGTGTTCTTCTGTGTACTCAAGTCCACCCATAGTACTAGGGCAAGTATAATGCCGGAAAAAACTTCAACAAATGCTACAGGCAGGGGAAGCAGGAGGATAGATTAGATAGATACTAAAAGTTGCCACCAATTGTATGTACTGCGCTTGGTAGTGCTACTATGCCACAATGTGTTGAATTAATTTTGAAGAGTTTCAGTTACAATTCTGTTTATTTTTTTATAGATACTCATACTCCTTCCCAAAAACCATCACGGAAGGAGTTGGCAGCCAGGACCCGGCAAAGGAAATTGCAGGCCATTGTGGAGGAGGACCGCCGGCTGGTGGCTGAGGCCGAGTCGGAGGAGGAAGAGGCGGCGGCAGCAGCTGCTGCCTCTTCCAATGCGTCAGGCCCCAGCAAGGCCCCACCTGCAGGAGTACGACGCCGCGGTAAGGCAGCCACTCACCACCGGCATTTAACATCTGCCGCCCCCCGACAGCATGGATGCAAATGTCGGTGCCGTGCATTTTGGCAACAACTTCTCCTCCGGGTGGCCAAGCTGGAGGACCAATTAGAGGAGCACGTCAAAATAATAGTGGACAAATACCTCAATGCCCGCCAATTGTAATGGACTCTGTTCATTTTCCCCTTTTTTAATACTTTTGTTGGTGGGTGGGAATTGGGTGTTTGGTTATTATTTTTGTGGGACATTCTTTGGACTTGGACATTGGTTGGGGTTAGGGCGGGGATAGGGTTGGGATAGGACTAGGAGGATATTTTTTTATGTACATGAATAAATGTTATTTATTTTCAACGTACACATATGATGTTGTTTTGTGGTGGGGTTACTGTTGTATGTCACAAGGTTTACTCTAGATGCAGGGCAGCAGCCAGTGTTTGATTGAAATAATTTATTAATTGACCACATGTGTAACATGCACACAGATAGATGCGGTACCCCTCACTCAGTTATATTTGTCCTTAGTACTACCAGCCTCTCCTCTATTATACCTCCCAGCAAACTTCTCTTCTTACCTGTGATTGATGATGATTAAGTTTGGCACCGCAAGGGCTGCATGGTTTCCAAGACAACGGAGAATATGCCATGGTTGTGTGATGGTAGTAGTAGACTAGACACTGGCACTAGCATTGGCAAACAAAAACAAAGAGACAGTCATTTGCCTAAGAGAGAATGTGGGAGAAGTAGAAAAATACAGTGCATAAGACTGACAAAAAAATGCAAACAATATTGCAACTGCTAAACGAACTCAAAGAAATCAATGGTGTCGGGGATTGCCAAGTACAAGAAGATAACTGTAGTTGTGCTGGAGTCAGTAAAACACAATCCAATTCGTAAACTTAAATGCTCTAAAATTAAATTGAAACAATGCCAGCAATTATTTAGATGTATTCGATGGGTCACTTTGGGAAATTAATTGCATTGTACACTAGTACATAAAGTGAGCTTGGGTGGGCAAGCAGAAGAAGATCCTCGCCCTGCCTCGTTGACATTTGATTTCATTAGCGTTGCTTTCACCACATCTGCCCAGCAAGCGTGCGATCAATTGTTGGTGTAGATTTAATGTAGTAACATCAGACCTCAATATAAAACCACACAGCCCGGGGGAAGAGGGTTAAGCTTTGATGAATGGATGGGAACATGGGTTTGGGGAAAGGTTTGACAAAGAAAAACAGTACGCATGGAGACAACAAAAGCAAAACAATGAAGAAGATGATTGATGATCCACTACTACCCAATAAATCTAAAGTTCAGAAAAACGAAATGCATGCATGATGAAGATAAGTTATAACTTGATGGTTACTAATAAGTGGTACTTAACTACTACTACACAATTCAAAGGAAGGATTTCTAATATATGATATGAATATGACTTTTGCCTAGGCTGTATGCCCTCTGAGAAACCATAATACCTGCTGTAGCGGGCTGAAAGCTAGCAAAGAAAAGTAAGCAATAGTTTAAGTGAACAATCAATTACCAAACACACGCGTAAAATAAATGAAGAGGAAAAAGAAATAAAAAAAAATCACGAAAATGATACTAAAGTTAATGTATTCTCCAGGTCCAAATGTGTAGTTGTATCTCGTCATTGTAAATGTAAATTGATACTTTTATAGCGCACTACTCACCCGCAAGGGTCTCAAGGTGCTTGTACGAATACCGCTGTGGAACCCAACCTGGCTTTCCCTGCGAGGCGTCCACTCCTGGGCACCCCCAAGTTGGAGGCCAGGCATCCTTACGGTTGTGGGGGCCGTTGTGG
Source organism: Lissotriton vulgaris (assembly GCF_964263255.1). Lineage (NCBI taxonomy): Eukaryota > Metazoa > Chordata > Amphibia > Caudata > Salamandridae > Lissotriton > Lissotriton vulgaris. The sequence continues at coordinate 15,804 of NW_028247831.1, forward strand.
AGATTAAGCAAGCTATTGCCCAGAGTTGCAGAGTGGGACTCCATGATTGGAATAGGCACCAAGGCGAGAATTATCAGGTCTGTGGAATTTTGAGCCCAAGACCCGCTGAGGCGGGGAATTGAACCCTGGTCCCGGGCTAGACCTCTGCATCAGGGTCTGCCGCTCTAATGATTGAGCCACACTTCTCCACTCATTCATCTTTGTCCTCCCTTCCATGGACACTGTGACTGAATATAATTCTTGGGCGCCTCTGGCTGGATGATGAGGAGGATAGGTGTAAAGCCGGCCTGTAGGTGTTGATGAAAAAAGAAATGGGGTATTCCAAAATAAGTTAACTGAATGAAAACATTTTAAAAAATCAATTACGGTGTAGTACAAAAAAGAAAAGGCAAGACTCGTGAGCGAGAAGATTTTCAGACTTGGATACATTGATTAACTCTACTCTTCTAGTTGCACAGCAGTCATCGAAAAGAACAACAAAATAGGAGCCAGCACAGAACAGTTACAGGACCACACCACAACACCGGGCCGTGAGTCTGTTGCCCAAACTCCATTTACCTAAATTTTTCACAGTTCCAGACAAAAGGCATATACAGCAACCTAGCATTTTCCAAATCAAGTGATTAAATCAATGCACCATTGTCAGTCAATCATACCACTATTCTATTCCACCACTGCACACACATGTAGCCTAGGTCTGCTGTGGTTCTTGTTGATTGGTTGTGTTTACCTTGTATTCCACTTCCTGAATGTATTCCATCAATCATCACAGATCAAACTGACTGATAGCTTGCAAAGATGGTATGGTGGTCATCATCATCCGGTGTGGCACGTGTACGTGTTGTCCAACAGACCACCAACAGCAACTCAGTCTGTAGTGAGTGACTACGATTAAGTCTAGACTGCACCTGCAGTAGTAGGAGTACAATTGGATAGATATTATTAAATAACATGGAAACATTGACCATCACTTGAGGCACAAGTACTTTGTTATTATATTAAACTACTAGTATCAGTTCTACTTCATGCACATTTGCTCTGAGTCAGCAAGCATCCAATGCAATGTATGGCATCATTCATTTCATATACCTGTCTTTCTCTTCCTTGTGGCTGTCAGATCATAGATGCAGCAGAGCCTTATGGAAGTGATGATGAGTTTACTTTAATTTTGGAGCCCTGCTCAAGTTCTGACATTGAAGAGTTGTGTATGCCAGTGCAGACAGAGGTGGTAGCCTTAAGACAGTGATGCGTTTCAGATTGGAAACAAAACAGAAGATGGCTATAGTCACGTACGTTTCACTTGTTATGGAAGGACTGTTAGACGCTACATTATTGTATTATTCTTCATCTCCATCCAATGTATTGCAACATGGAAATGTATTTAGGGTGAGTCAGGAAATTGGAGCAGGACTGTGAGGAGTGGAGTGCACAGTATATGCACAGATGTGCAACTCCAATAGGTAATTAAAAAAGTAAGAGAAAGGATGGTGTTGGTTTTGAAGTTTGAACCAGAAAGACAGATACACACAAATAAAGGAAGGGAGAATGTAACAATTTAAAAGCCTAGTTTTCAGGGAAGAGGAGCTCGTCCTCAAACCCTGGTGGTTCTTCTGACAGAAGTAGGTCATGTAACCCAGTAGTTATGTCTTCAGACTCGCTCTCCTCTTCCAGCTGTGAATCACGTATTTTGTAGTTTAGTGGTATGAAGTGCTGATTCATTTTGATCATGGTTAACCTCTCCACGCTTTTGGGCGAGAGACTGGTCCTTTTCACAGTTACAATGGCACCAGCAGCACTGAAAACACGCTCAGAAGAGACACTTGCAACAGGGCAAGCCAGAAACTTTATCGCCAGCCAGCTAAGCACTGGCCAGTCGCTTCTTTTCCTATACCAATACAACAATGGGCTTTGCTCCATGAACACCTCTGTTGTGTCATCCAGATAGGCCTGGACCATCCGCTCAATGTTCAGTGTTGCCCCGGTTTGCTTGTCCTCTTTTTGCTTTGTGACAGCAACAGACTTACCCATCCCTTTCTGTAGAAACCAAGCAGCTATTTTTCTGGTTGTGTCTGATGAATCAGATCCTGTTGGTGCTGTTGTTGTTATTGGTAGTGTTGGTGACTGCTGGGAAGCGAACGCACTGCTCTCATGCTGTGAAGAAGAACTTGACTCTGTAGGATGCTCAGTAGTACTTGCACTGTCCTGGGCTGGCACTGGCAGGCCTCTAATTGAGAGCCGTTCGTTTTCTAAATCAGTGGCTTCCTCAGCTATTACAGTTTTGTTCTTGGCAACATCCCCTTCTAAAAAAGGAATTACTGCATTACTGTTCACAAATAATTTGTACCGTGGATCCAAAATTGTGGCAGTAATGTAATGCTGATGTGACACAATCCAATTTTGTATCCTTGTATTCTCAGATAAGCGGCCGGCTAAGGCCTTTGCCAAATAACATGCTTCAAGTTTTCCTTCAACACCTTCGTATGCTTCAGACACCTCCTTCAACTCTTGCTCTAGCATGTACAACAATGGGATAGCTTGGCCCATAGTACAGTCCTCCCTGCTGACTGCACGTGTGAAGACCTCAAAAGGAAGTAGCATGTCTGTCAGCCATTTAATGAGGTCCCATTGCCACATCTCAACGGTCATGGCTTTAACAGTAGGATCCCCTGATCTTCTTGTCATGACATAAGCATTAAGTGGTATGTACTGCTCAAACAGCCGATCAAGCATGTAATAAGTAGAGTTCCAACGTGTTGGGACCTCCTGGATGAGTGCTTTGACTGGCATTTTATAGTCACGTTGAATGACCCGTAGCTGCTTCCGGGCTTTAAAAGAATGGTTGAAATGCGTGCAGATTCTTCTGCAAATGGTTAGTAAGTTGCTGACTTTGCTTTAATTTTTCAGAAAGTCTTGAACAACAATGTTAATGCAGTGTGCCAAACACGGGACCCTGAAATAGCGACCATCTTGCATGGCCTTAACTACATTACTGCCATTGTCGGTGGCAACAACACCAATGTTAAGGCCTCTTGGTCGCAGCCATTCCAAGACCTTGCTGTTAAACTCAGCCAAAATGTTTGCAGCAGTATGCGATTTCTCCATAGCAGACATGGCTACAGTTGCATGTCTGCGAGTATCATTAAAAATCTCAGCAGTGTCAATGCCTGCAGATACCTTATCTCTAACACCTGAAAAATCCAGTGTGTAGTGATGCACATGTAATCAGTGGCTTGGCAACTGGTCCACATGTCTGTTGTCAGGTGGATACTATAAAAAGCACTCTGCTGCACGGCTTTCCCAAGCAATTCCAGCACTTCATGGTGTAGTGCTAGAACAGCAACTCTGGCAAAATAGTAGCGGCTGGGAACATTCCATTTTGGGCAGAGGGTTGTCACAAATTCCAGGAAACCCACCCCTTCAACAAAAGAAAAAGGGAGAAGGTCCAGTGCTAACATTTTAGCAAGCTTAGCTTTGTACAAACGTGCTATTGGGTGGTTGCGCTCGTACTTTCCCTCCTGCCTAAACATGCTAAGAATGGTACACTGCTTGGTATTTCCTTCAGTTATGCTTGATGCAGTACTTCGCGTCGCAGACTTCGCACCCTTACTCCATGGTGTCTCCAGGTTACTCTTTCTCTGGTACCACTGAGATGTTGCTGATGCAGAGGATGTGGGCTCTACCACTGTAGTGCTGGGGACAGGGGCACTTTGTGTACCACTACCAGATAGAATGTCTCCCTCTTCTTCCTGTTTGACCATGAGTGGGCCTTTTACTACTGCCCCACCAACATTAATGGTTCCTGCTTTCATGCTACATAGGTGGTCCTCCCACTTGATTGCGTGGTGTTTTTTCAAATGAGTCATTTGGCCTCTGGTACCATAGTTTGTACCAAGCTTACCACGACTAACAGAGGATTGACAAATGGAGCATATAGCAATGTTGTCCTCATTTGCGCTAACTGTAAAGAAGTCCCACACTGGGGAGCTTAACTTTTGTCTCCTGCTAGAGGGGCCACTTCCAATGCCGGATGAACTGGAGGTTGTGTGTTGAATTTCACTATGTGGCTGCGCAGTAGTACCACTACCTACTTCTGCTGAGGTGGAACTTGTGCTGGATGTAGGACGCTGCCGGCCCTGTGCAAATATAAAAATGAAAGCTGGAGGTAATTTTGGTGTGGCCTGTGTTGGAGGTATGCGTGCTACATCCCTACTAGTCGTAGCCATTCTCGCTAGGGTTAAAATTTTGGTCTCCATGTTCCCAGACCCAGGAGTAATGCTTGTGATGACTGCGTCTGACTCGTCATCACCATCATTATCCGGCTGTTCAACATCGCACTCCATAAGTGTAAGGCTTCCTGGAACCTTCCTTTTCCCTAGCCTGGTCTTCTTGGGATGTCTCTCCCTCTCATGCTCAGATTGTTGTGGCTCCCAATTGAGATCAAGATCCTCAGAAGGGATGCTTGGCGAAGAACTCGATGGACTAACCCTCCTTTTCCTTGGTGGGGATTTGGAAAACAATAGATCTCCTGCATGAGGTGCTTCTTCTTCTTCTTGCTCTGCATCAGTCTCAATTTCCTGAACTGCCCCGACTTTGAGAGGAACAACAACTACTATTGCGGGTGGTGGTTGTTAAACAACATCTATTGCAGGCAGTGGTTGTGGTTGTTGTTTTCGAGGAACGTCTACTATTGAGGGCGGTGGTTGTGGAACAGCTACTATTGCAGGCGGTGGTTGTGGTTGTTCTTTTCGTTGAGCATCTACTATTGCAGGCGGTGGTTGTTGAAAAACTACTATTGCGGGCAGTGGCTCAGGTTGAACATCTACTATTGCGGGCGGTGGTTGTGGATGCTGTTTTGGAACATCTACTATTGCGGGCGGTGGTTGTTGTTCACCACTTTTCTGCTGTGTTCCCTCTTGCATGGATTGTGTAATACCTGGAACCTTCCTTTTCCCTAGCCTGGTCTTCTTGGGATGTCTCTCCCGCTCATGCTCAGATTGTTGTGGCTCCCAATTGAGATCAAGATCCTCAGAAGGGATGCTTGGCGAAGAACTCGATGGACTAACCCTCCTTTTCCTTGGTGGGGATTTGGAAAAAATAGATCTCCTGCATGAGGTGCTTCTTCTTCTTCTTGCTCTACATCAGTCTCAATTTCCTGAACTGCCCCGACTTCGAGAGGAACAACAACTACTATTGCGGGAGGTGGTTGTTAAACAACATCTATTGCAGGCGGTGGTTGTGGTTGTTGTTTTCAAGGAACGTCTACTATTGAGGGCGGTGGTTGTGGAATAGCTACTATTGCACGCAGTGGTTGTGGTTGTTCTTTTAGTTGAGCATCTACTATTGCGGGCGGTTGTTGTTGAAAAACTACTATTGCGGGCAGTGGCTCAGGTTGAACATCTACTATTGCGGGCGGTGGTTGTGGATGCTGTTTTGGAACATCTACTATTGCGGGTGGTGGTTGTTGTTCACCACTTTTCTGCTGTGTTCCCTCTTGTATGGATTGTGTACTACTTTGAGATAGCGCTAAGTTTAGGTCAGGCTCAGTATCACTGCTTTCTACCATTAGGCTGGCTACCTCTTCCCCACTCATCTGCTTGGGCCTGGGTTGGTGGCTTGGGCCCACTGATGCAGAGGTGCTGGCCCCAGCTTGGACCCCGGTCACTGCTGCTGCAGGCATACTTTTTTCCCCAAAAAAGGTTTTCGGGTCAACACCAGACTTAAGTGTCACTTCCTTCTTCTGTTCTTCCTTCTTCTCAGCAACTTTCTTGGTCTTGTAGGACCTGGTACCTGCTTTCTTTGGGCCCATCTTCTTCAGATGTCAGCAGCAGCACTCAGTTGCACAAGTTGCTGAGAATGATGTCTGGTCAGATGAGTCACACCACACGTGACGTAGTACAGAAGGACGTCTGTCTGGCAGTAGAACAGGCGATGAATGATGACAGACACCTCCTCTCAGTCTTCAGTCTTTTGTGCACCTACAAGCAAAGAAGGCAGAATAACATCAGTCAAATGTGGAATTTTTTTTAGATTTAATTTTAATTACTACTAACAGTATTAGTACACTCAGTAAGAGTAAGAATAGCAAATAACTAAAATTCAAATGTAGTGGAAGTGGAACTTGTTTATCCTTAATTTGTGCATCATTTCAGATGGATGCAGCATCAGTGACCTGCAGCAGATAGCAATGGGGATGTGAACAGTAGTAAGCCAACAGGAACAATGGCAAGACACAGGACAATTTGTCAAAAACAAAACAGCACACTACCAGCACAGCTCCCAGCCACATGGGTACATCACAGGTATATGGGTAAAGGCGAGAAAACAATAAACTCAAGCAGGCCTATATACCTATATGGCCAGAAAAAGGAGGATGCCTGTTACACATCACAGCTTAATGCACAACAAAGAAAATCCCCATGGCTAAAAGGTTTGAAAGTTACACAACAACAACACAAACAGCAAAGGCATTTACAGTTTTTTACACATACCCAAACAGTTACCTACACCCCAAACACCACATTTGGAAATTCAATGTATTGCCATCCACGCCCTAAATGATGTTAAATTCAACAGACAAAATGGAAACCGCTACATCAAGCACCCCCGCTGCGCTGACTATCTCTGGGACTCTATGCCTACTGGCAGAAGAAATCACAAGTTTGTAGGCCTGCGACAAAACTAAAGCACGATGGAAGGTAACACAAAATGGCCGCCCCCACATGGCCTGGCCATCCCCAATAACATAAAAAGAAAGAGAAGATAGACAATACATGCCTAGGGCAAAAGGACAATGCTTGGCTTTACAAAATAGCCGCCCTGCCAACCACATGGTCAGGCCACCCTCAAACAACAAAGTACAAAGAGGACAGAAACGGTAAGTGGTCCATGCTCCAAAAACTACAACCAAATGACAACCTGAGGAGTTTCTTTAGCAAAATGAACAGCATCAACATTTTCGAGAAGGTTTTATGCAACTCAAGACATATTGCTCGCGAGATTGCAAAATCGGCGTGTTCGGCAGCGTGAATTGTACAAAACTTCGTTATCGCGTGCCCGAGCGCGCACATTGAGCGCGCGAAGAAGACAAAAACTGTAGGGTCGCGTTGTCGCACTGTGCAAAGTTACCAAAACTACGCAAGCTGAATTCTAGGGTTACCTAGTGCACAGAAAAAGCCATATTATTCAACACACACACCTGCAATTCAACCTCAAAAACACATTTTGCTAATCAATCCAAAGCCATCCATGACCTACATTATGTTACACTTACAACTTAAACACCATATTAACAGTTGAACAACTTTCATGCACCCATGATGATGACTCTAGTAGTACCCTTGGGCCTACTGGCAGAGTAGGCCACCAGCTTGGAGGCCTATGGCAAAAACACAGTGGCTTAAAACACAAAATGGCCGCCACCACCTGGCCAAGCCACCCACAGAAAGTAAATGAACTCAAGCAGGCCTACACTAACTACATGAACTACTAGGGTTACCTAATTTTACAAAAAAATAAATAAATTCCACTACAACAGAGTTTGCAAACTTACTTGTAAAAGAAAGGTTCAAATCCTAAATTCCTCAATAAATCCAATCAAATGCTATGATGCAGCAGGCATACACAAAGAGTGATCCTTCCAGCTCCAAATCCACATGAAAGTGAACACCACATAGACAAAGCACTGGGAGGAGCCTGGTGGACAGGAAGAGGACGTTGGAGACTCAGGGGCACCTCCTTTCTCTTGAAAAAAAAAGTAGAAACAAAAAGAGGACTCCTTGCCCAAAAAAATAGAGCCAAATCACAATCTGAGGGGTTTTCCTGAGCAAAATGATCATTTTTTAGAAGGTTTTAACATGCTCGAGAGATATTCTGTACCAGATTGCAGTTTCTGCGTGTTCAGAAACGCGATCTTACCTACATGGCGCTGCAAGGAAGATCGCTCCTCCGAATTACGTTATCGCATTCTCACAGTCACATGGGACTGTGCGGCCGGATTCCAAACATCATAGCGAACGCGACCAGGAGAGAAAAGTGAGAAAGCAAACGCGGAACCACGGTAAGTCATTACAGCGCACGCGAGAATGCTATTGAGCGCGCGAGGAAGAAAAACTGCTACGCTGTAGATTGTGAAGTAGTCGTCAACTTCGCGCTCGCCGCGAAGTGCGAAGTTGCCGAAAATTCACAAACTCCGCGAGCGGAGCGTAGTTCTCCGCCCAGGGTTAATTCTTATACATTGTGCGTTCATAATACTATTATTTTTTTTAATCCCTCACTTGCCCTCCCAGCTCTGTTTTGCTTTATTTTTCTGGAATATATGCTTTCTGGTTCATCGTATTTGCTCCCTCCTAATTCTCCCATTAGTTTTAATATTTATTACTGTGCCACGTGACACTCCCAAGCCTGTATTTGTTTTCGAATACTTGTAAGTCCAAACAAATGTAATTGGCAGCCACGGCTCGAGCAGGGCCTTATGCCGGGCAGTGACGTCAGCAGCCACGGCTCGTGCAGGGCGTTACACCGGACGGTGATGTCAGGCAGAGGAGGGGCAGGGTGGGGGGTTGTAAAATGCGGGATATAGACGGTGTCAGGTAAGTACCGGAAAAAAATGATGCATCCCAAATGCAAAAATTCCAGTCATAAAGGGACAGATTCTGAGAATCTGCCCATTTGCGACCGTTTTTTTGCTTGATGCAACTTCTTTAAAATACTCGTAAACACCAAATAGGGTTTTCAAGGATAATATTTATGAACGTCTACCAAAAGAATCTATAGTTCCCGTCGGAAGGATATTGCTATTTGCATATCATTTTGTCTCAACACTACTATGGTTCTAACACGGTTGCTCTGAAACCTATGATTGTTTTCAACCCAAATCCTAATACGAACAATTACTATTCTTTTGAATAGTTGTGACCGCCCCATTGCTTTCATTTTAAAACACATGCAACATGTACAATAATTTGCAAACTAACTTTTCAATGGGTAGCATTGCTATTATGATGCGCTAATATAAATCTTTTTTACATTTACAGTCTGTTAAAAAGTATTGTGGTGTCTGCAACCAAAAAGCTTCAGCAACTTATACAGAAAACTTTATGGTAGGGATCTTTTCTGAATTGCGTCCACTATGTTGAAAGCTGACTGTGCACCATCAGGGATGTGGAATTCCTATAGTCTGACGCACAGCACATATTGTTTGAGGTCAAGGGCAACAAGTTTTCATGCGTATTGTGTCCTTGGCACAAGTAGGCCCAACTCCCAGCAGCACAAACCCTATGGCTGCCAGTTAGCAGTACCACATAATGGGTTAGAGAAGGGCACTGTCTGCGGTTAACGTAAGGTTAACGTAATATGTTTGCGCATATGTTAATGCTGTTCAAACCTGTATTTATGGTTCATTAATTGAATGCATTTATTACTCGGCGCGCACTCTAAGTTAATGTTGTAACCTCTGAGTGCACAACTGTCAGTGGCTCCAGTATACAAAATCGTGCAGCTCTGAAACACGCCTGACCCACGTATGCTTATCAGAAACTCTCGTACCTCTCAATGTTCAGCATCATATATTTATTGGGGCCAGTGTCATCAAGATTTCACATTTATTTTGTCCTTGGAACAAGTAGTCCCAGGCCGTGCAACACAAATCCTTCAGCTGCCAATTTACAGTAAAACGTTATGGAGCAGGAATGGGAAGTGTCTGCTGCTGAGGTAATATTTGTGTCCATGTGTTAATGACCTTCAAACTTGTACAACATTGATGCAAAGTCATTATTATTACTTAGAGTGACTGTTCCAAATAAATGTTGTAAGCTCAGACTGCACTACTGACAGTTTTTGTAGTCAAAAAAGTGTACACACATTTCCAAAGTTTAGCACTATGAGGCTATGTATACTGCTCCCAGAATGCTCTGTGATTTGATGCAAATAATTGCAGAAGCTTAAAAGCAAGTTTGATAATAATTTGCTTTCAAAATAAAATGTTCATAAGAAAGCAGGAAAAAAAACATTTAGCTAAACTACTATAACATTTCAGTTACCATTTTTTTGCATCATCATTTAATAACGTGTTAATCCATGCTAGTATTTCCCAAAAATATTAATTATGGAACATCTCTGTAACTAGTTTCAATAAGATTATGGGAAACAAAATTCAACAAGCATTGGCAAACACACTAGGTCTGAAATTGATGGTCACCTTTTTACTTTTGCCATTGTGTGACTCGTTTTTGGCATTGTGTTTGTAAAACGTTATTGGCATGTAAGCTGCTGGGCCCTCACTATTATAACAAACTTTAGCAAAAGCAAAAAATATTTTTGGTTTTAAAAATCACAAACTTCCACAGTGGTTACTGGCAATGAACAAAATTGCTTTGTGTACCGGTATGCTCCTTGTGAAACAACATAATGCTGTGATTCACAGTGAAGCCATCCGATACAAAGACAGAGAGTGAGAGAGAGAGAGAGAGAGAGAGAGAGAGAAAGGAGAGAGAGCAGAGTGGATGAGAGTGGAGGGGAGAAAGAGAGATGTAATAAACGCAAAAGGTCACGGTTAATACTAGACCAAATTAGGGACCCAATTATTCAAGAAAGTCTCAAATGTGCACCCATGGTATATGTCCTAGCATTAAGTGCAGCTATACAGCTTTTGTGAATTCCCAAAAATGTACACAAGTAGGAAAAGAAATAGTACTCCTAGAAAATATTTGTGAACTACATTTTAACATGAGCAAATTTGCATGTGAAGATTTGCTCATGCGAAAATCTGAATGTTTACAAATTCACTTTTCCTCCAACCCCTTTTTTCCCAACTCAGGAAGAAGGTTGATGTCTGCCATTGTCGGGAAGAAATTTCCAACATTCTTCACTACGACAAAAGATTAGAGAAGAGTTGTTAAAAACCCTTAAAAAGTGGAAGTTAGTGGGTTTGCACAGACTCAAAAGGCCATTCTGACTCTGGAACAATGTTTACCATGTAAATACATATAACGTTTTTATTTCAAAAAGCTATTCACCTTTAAACAATGCAATACTAATTACATTGTACTTTTCACTTACTTCTCAACAGTCCCAATGTTTCGAATGCAGCAGATGACTCCACCTTCCATTCATAAAAGCTAATGTAAATCATACTTGCCTTTTACTGCTTGTATATGTAACAAAATTGTTAATTTTGTTGAGTCTAAACACACCTTTTGGATTAGGACTATGGAATAGTGGTATAAAAATATAATTCATTCTATTGTCAGATATCTACCTTGGTGATAGTGGAATTACCACTACTTTTTAACAATAATGTGTAGAGGAGCAGTGTTGCTTCTTCACGTTCAAAGAGGAAGATTTAAATTTATATTTCAACAGGTAAACAAAATAATTACTCAATTTCAAAAAGAAAATTAGGTGGGAATGTTAGACGAAGTCTGCTCCAACTCTAAAAGGATTGTGCAAATTGTAACAGGTGAAAAAAAGTGTGTCTCAACATTACTTTTTAAGATAATTTGGAAACAAGACTAGACTGCAGGAGTGTCCAAATATCTAATTAGATATCTTGCATGTGTTCATATGTTACTTAAAAACATACTTATGCACTTTTTTTGCTGGACAGTATTGCTTCTAAATACCCTTTCACTGCTTTCTTCCATACCTTCAAAAATGATTTCATGGATTTACATGCATAGTCTTTCAGGTCTGTATATCTCGAATGTAAAACAATCGTACTTGTTTTCTCTTTTGTCACTGACATATGTAAACTCATCAGTCACTCCTATGGTAAGCCTTTACAATCCTGAATGCTGAGTGATGAGTTTTGTGTGAGAGGATGCCCATACATAACCAAGCTAACTTTTCTTTAGCTACATAGAAACATGTAGTGTAACCTGTCAAACACTTTGAAATACTAACCTCTCACAAGTCCTAGAGGTGGATGTAGAATTCAACCGTTCTTCATAAAATAGAATTGGATGTCACTAAGTACAAAGTATTTCTGTATTATGGAAGCCCTAATGCATCCCTTAAAGATTCAAGCGAAGTCCAAACACATACAAACTGAAACACACCAACCATTAGTAACCTGTATAATTTGCCAAACAACTCTTTCAAGGTGTGATCAATCCAAAAAATACTCCTTTGGCACATCAAATCTAGTACAAAACACAAACACCACTTGCACCCCAACAACTTTGCTTGAGCTGCAACACTGAGATTGCAGGACAACCACTTGTTGCTGCACCAAGCACATCAACAGCCGCAACACCATCTTTGGCAAGCAGTCCATACTCGTATATTAATCTTGAGTTTCGTAAACTTTAATTTCTATGCATTTATTGTGATGAACTTTTGTGTTATGCAAACAGTATATCAACCTAATCAAAAACAAGAAACAGGAGCAGCGCTGTCCTCAACATTAGTTATTAGACATTTATCAAGCTTTTTTATTGTAAAAACTACCCCGTCCAAAGGCAGTTGAAATTGTGCACACTTGCGGCCTTTCTTGGCTGGGGTTATCAATTATTATTGAATTTCCTATTCTGATTAAAACTCGTGGCCCTTTATTGAGCCTTTTTTTTGTACCTACTACCCCGGCCGAAGGCAGGGGTAAATTTGGACACTTAGTGCCTTACTTGGCTGGGGTTATCAATTATTCTTGAATTTGATATTCTGATTCAAACTCGTGTCCCTTTATCAAGCCTTTTTGTTGTACCTACTACCCCGGCCGAAAGCAGTAGGAAATTTGTACACTTGCTGCCTTCCTTGGCCGGGGTTGTCAATTGTCCTTCTTGTAAAACAAATTCAAAGTGCAGGTCCTTTATTGAGCCTTCTTGGTAACTATTACTCGTGAATGGCAGTGGGTAATTTGCGCACTTCCTGCCGTTCATGTATAAACAAAAGCTTAAAAGTCTAACCATATTAAAAAAGAGCCATTATAGTCTATGGTTATCAGATCTTCAGTTTGGTATTGTAATTCAAAGTACAGGCCCTTTATTGAGCCTTCTTGGTAACTACTACCCGTGAATGGCAGTGGGTAATTTGCGCACTTCCTGCCGTTCATGTATAAACAAAAGCTTAAAAGTCTAACTATATTTAAAAAGAGCTAGTATAGTCTACGTTTATCAAATCTTCTGTTTGTTATTGTAATTTAAAGTACAGGCTCTTTATTGAGTCGAAGGCCGTGGGAAATTTGAACACTTGCTGCCTTCCTTGGCCGGGGTTATCAATTATCCTTCTTCTAATACAAATTCAAAGTGCAGGCCCTTTATTGAGCCTTCTTGGTAACTATTTCTCGTGAATGGCAGTGGGTAATTTGCACACTTGCGTCCTTTCTTGCATCCTTTCTACCTCACAGTGTGTGTACTTTGTGCACTTGCTTAACTCCTTTGATGAGATACCCGTTTCTCAGGCTCCCACTACGGAATCCGACTCACAGTCTGTAATGGCCCGGAAAACCAAACACCCATTACCTTTACAAGGCAGTGGGTTGTTTCCACATCTGTTACCTTTCTTCCTTTTCACCTTATTCTACATCCACTACCTGAAACACACCTACCTCCTAACTTTCTTGCAGCCATTGCCAAGTATTATTTTAATTCAAAGTAGAGTCCCTGAAATGGGCCCGGTATTGTAATTTTTCAGCCCTACCACCCACAATGGTAACTTAATGCACTTACATTGCTTCCTTCTATGTCGTACCCATTTCCTATGCTCCCACTGCAAAATTCAATGCCCTATCCGTATAATGAGTTGGAAATCCAAAGATCCACTTCCCTGACAACGCAGTGGATAGTTTGCGCGTCTGTAGCCTTTCTAATTTTTCACCTTTTTTATCTTCCACTCAATCAACACATTTATTTATTTATTTATTTATTTATTGTGACTTGTATAGCGCACTATAACCCAGGGGTCTCTAAGCGCTTTGTTAGGATCAGCTAGACAATAAAAAGATGCATCAGATTACAATTGGCGGCCACCCCACGCTTGCTGGAAAAGCACAGTTTTTAATTTCTTGCGAAAGGGCATTAGTTTCTTTTCATTGCGGAGTTCCAGCGGTAGTTTATTCCACATAGCTGGCAAAGTGTGTGAGAAAGCACGCCCACCCACGGTGGTCAGTCTACAGCGTGGCTGAACCAGATAGATGGAATCAGCAGATCTAAGCACCCTCCCTGGTTTGTAAAGGGACAGGCGAGATTTCAGATAGGTGGGTGCTCTGCCATGAAGCGCTTTGTGTACAATGCAGAGCCCCTTGAACATTAGCCTCAGCCTAACTGGCTTTTGGGGTACAGGGTATATTTATAGGGTTAAGATGGGTTAGTGTTTAAGGGTGTTGGGGTATTTTAAGGAGTAAGGGTTGGTTGTGATTATGGGGTGCAGGGGTATTTAAAGGGAGCAGGGTGGGATTAGCACACGATATGAGACATGGCATGGAGGGCGGAACGTACCACACGCCCCCAGCGTTTGTCACGATCCAGCACACGCCCACAGCACAATGCAGACACGCCCACAAGGGACATTTAATTTAAAAAGAAACAACATGAGGGGGTATATTTTGCCATAGAAAGTATGATTGGTGCTGCAGAATGAAAAATTAGGGCACATTTTGAGTGACTTCTCAAATCCTTTTCTATTTCATTAAAACATTCTGACATGCAGTCTCCCAAAATGGCCACCAGAGACAAAAGAGCCCAAATGTAGCCCAAATATCACCCAGATGTAGCCCAAGTATAGCCCAATGACAGAATGTCCCAGAGTGTTCTAAAGAACAACTAGAGTGCTAACAGTCCTACTTATTACAAAGGTATAGTACACCTGGAGCCAATATGATGGGAATAAAGTGGTAACTCTTAAAACATTTAATTTAAAAATGAACAAAATGAGGGGGTATATTATGCAATAGAAGGTATTATTAGTGCTGCAGAAAGAAAAATTAGGGCACATTTTGAGTGACTTTTCAAATCCTCTTCTATTTCATTAAAACATTCTGACATGCAGTCTCCCAAAATGGCCACCAGAGACAAAAGAGCCCAAATGTAGCCCAAATATCACCCAGATGTAGCCCAAGTATAGCCCAATGACAGAATGTCCCAGAGTGTTCTAAAGAACAACTAGAGCGCTAACAGTCCTACTTATTACAAAGGTATAGCACACCTGGAGCCATTGTGATGGGAATAAAGTGGTAACTCTTAAAACATTTAATTTAAAAAGAAACAACATGAGGGGGTATATTTTGCCATAGAAAGTATGATTAGTGCTGCAGAATGAAAAATTAGGGCACATTTTGAGTGACTTCTCAAATCCTTTTCTATTTCATTAAAACATTCTGACATGCAGTCTCCCAAAATGGCCACCAGAGACAAAAGAGCCCAAATGTAGCCCAAATATCACCCAGATGTAGCCCAAGTATAGCCCAATGACAGAATGTCCCAGAGTGTTCTAAAGAACAACTAGAGCGCTAACAGTCCTACTTATTACAAAGGTATAGCACACCTGGAGCCATCGTGATGGGAATAAAGTGGTAACTCTTAAAACATTTAATTTAAAAAGGAACAAAATGAGGGGGTATATTATGCAATAGAAGGTATTATTAGTGCTGCAGAAAGAAAAATTAGGGCACATTTTGAGTGACTTTTCAAATCCTCTTCTATTTCATTAAAAAATTCTGACATGCAGTCTCCCAAAATGGCCACCAGAGACAAAAGAGCCCAAATGTAGCCCAAATATCACCCAGATGTAGCCCAAGTATAGCCCAATGACAGAATGTCCCAGAGTGTTCTAAAGAACAACTAGAGCGCTAACAGTCCTACTTATTACAAAGGTATAGTACACCTGGAGCCAATATGATGGGAATAAAGTGGTAACTCTTAAAACATTTAATTTAAAAAGGAACAAAATGAGGGGGTATATTATGCAATAGAAGGTATTATTAGTGCTGCAGAAAGAAAAATTAGGGCACATTTTGAGTGACTTTTCAAATCCTCTTCTATTTTATTAAAAAATTCTGACATGCAGTCTCCCAAAATGGCCACCAGAGACAAAAGAGCCCAAATGTAGCCCAAATATCACCCAGATGTAGCCCAAGTATAGCCCAATGACAGAATGTCCCAGAGTGTTCTAAAGAACAACTAGAGCGCTAACAGTCCTACTTATTACAAAGGTATGGCACACCTGAAGCCATCTTGATTGGAATAAAGTGGTAACTCTTAAAACATTTAATTTAAAAAGGAACAAAATGAGGGGGTATATTTTGCCATATGAATTATGATTAATGCTGCAGAAAGAAAAATTAGGGCACATTTTGAGTGACTTCTCAAACCCTCTTCAATTTCATTAAAAAATTCTGACATACAGTCTCCCAAGATGGCCACCAGAGACAAAAGAGCCTAAATGTAGCCCAAATATCACCCAGATGTACCCCAAGTATAGCCCAATGACAGAATGTCCCAGAGTGTTCTAAAGAACAACTAGAGCGCTAACAGTCTTACTTATGACAAAAGTATGGCACACCAGAAGCCATCTTGATTGGAATGAAGTGGTAAGTCTGAAAACACTCATTTTATAAAGGAACAACATGAGGGGGTTAATTTTGCCATAGAAAGTATGATTAGTGCTTCAGAAAGAAAAATTAGGGATCATTTTGAGTGACTTCTCAAATCCTCTTCTATTTCATGAAAAAAATTCTGACATGCAGACTGAAACATGCACTTTGAATACCAGCAGCAGACGTCCCTGGTGAGCAGTAGCTTTACTACAGTGATCTAATGTGCAACTAGAGTGCTAACATTCAGAATTTATGGCAAATGTGTGACACATCTGAATGCCTTCTTGATGGAACCAAAGTAAACAAGCATTGAAAATGCAATAGATCTCGCCCTCGTTTAAGTTAAAGCCATTCTGTTTGTAATGAGGTGGCTTTTTAGCTTTGCTTTTATTAGCGTTTTTTCAACTTTCATGTAAATAACATGCATCTGTATGCATATAAGTATATGTATGCATGCATTTATGTTTGTATTTATATAGATATACAGATGATATATGTTTATATATGTATGTATATATATATATTCACTGAAAAAACCATAGGCTATAGACCATATATAGTTAGGAATTAGCATTTACAAAACCTTGAAAATTCACTGAAAAAACCATAGGTTATAGACCATATTTAGTTCGGAATTAGCATTTACAAAACCTTGAAAATTCACTGAAAAAACCATAGGTTATAGACCATATATAGTTAGGAATTCGCATTTACAAAACCTTATTTTACTCACACAAAACCATTGAAATTCCATATATAGTTAGTTGCACTAACTATATATCGCGCACCCGCAAACATAAATGCATGCATACATATACTTATACTTATCTATGCACAGAGTCATACAACTCCCAGCCACCCACACACACACACACTCAGTCTCCCATACAAATACTTGGGCAACAAATCAATAACACATATAGTTACTCATATAGCTACTGATCAACACATGCAGCAGTTTACAAAACAACAGACATAATGATACACAAATTAAGACGGTTTAGTCACTAACCCATGCACTCAGTGAGATACATTTAATCACTTACTCATACAGTCAGTCATGCACCTACTAAATCCTTCATCCAGACACTTATACATCCACTCATTCTTCAATATGTAAGACATATTTTAACTTTACAGAAACATACAGTCAATGGATGTTGTCATCAGTGATGTCATCAGTGATGTCACTGACCATGTCATGAATGATGTAATATGTGACATGATCAGCAGTGGATTGCGGGTGCGCGATATACAGTTAGTGCAACTAACTATATATGCGAATTTCAATGGTTTTGTGTGAGTAAAATAAGGTTTTGTAAATGCTAATTCCTAACTATATATGATCTATAACCTATGGTTTTTTCAGTGAATTTTCAAGGTTTTGTAAATGCTAATTCCTAACTATATATGGTCTATAACCTATGGTTTTTTCAGTGAATTTCAATGGTTTTTTAATAGCAAATATCAAAAGCTGTAGAATGTGCTTCAATTTGTTCCGCAACCCGGTCCGCGAACCGGTAAACATTCCGTTAGGGCAACTATCGCGTTAGAAAGTAACATCGTGACGCGTCGCGTAAGCGCGACGTATCGCGTTACCACGTAATGCGTCTTATGACGCGCCGCGTTAGCGCACCCGGAAGCGCTATGGAACGCGAACCAAGGCGCGAAACGCAGAGCCCCGGAAACGATCCGAGGCGCGGCACGGAGCGCGTAACGTAAGCATAACAGGTCATGTGACTAGTTTATAAAACTTTTCATTGGTTCATTTTACTTTTAGTTTCCTAATGATGGAAGGCTTGGTCATATGACTTAAAATTAACACTTTTCATTGGTTTAGAACATTTTTTTTCCCAAATGATGAAAGTCCCACCTTTTTTCCTCACTCTGACTTTCATTTTTATGAGAGAAAGACCTGTTTCTGCTTGTTCAGTCATGGCATCTGTAGTAGCTGCAGCTGGTGGACCCCCAGCACCACCACCACCTCCAAGGAAGAGAGGACCACCTCCTCAGGTCATCCTCCAACAAGAGGAGGAAGAAGAGGAAGAAGAGGAAGAGGAGCAAGGGACAAGGGTTTTTTTAAAAGAACAGCCAAGGAGGTCCCATATAAAAGAAAATTTTATTTGGCAATTTTTTTCATTTCCTCCACATCAAAAAAAGGTAAATGCCCGGTACGCTACCTGCCTGATCTGCCACGATCAACTGTCCAGAGGAACCGAAAAAAAATATAGTTATGGTAATTATACCATGCATCGCCATATGGAGAGGTGGCACCCGATAAATTACAGTGCTGCCCAAATACGTGATTTGGTGGATAACCCCCGACCTGCCAGTACATCCACCAATGAAGTGGCAGTCACGGAATCAGAGGCAAGGGAAACGGTCCCAAATCTACAGAAGATTTTTGGCCAAATGAAATTAACATGTTTAACTTGCAAATTAATTTCCTGTGGAGAGAGGAGTGTAACTCTAATCAATAGAGCTTATGAACATCATCAATGTACAAAACGTCCCAGAAACTAAATTTTCTTTTTTTGTTGCTCCTGTTGAGCCCTTTCTAATGAATCATTTTTGTTTCCCCCCCAAAAAAACAAAAAAAAAATATAAAACAACAAAAATAATAAAAAAAAGTTATTTTCAGAACTACCTTCCCTTTATGAAAAATTGCTAGAATGTTTAGCACTCTAGCAACCTCTATTTCTTTTGATTCGCTTCCCGGTTCGTGCGCCGGTACGCAAACTTGAAGCGAACTAAAACATTTTTTTTTTAAAAAAAAAGAAGAGTAAGTAAACAGAGAGTAATGTTAAAAGAAAGACAAATAGAGGGAGTAACACACAGTTACTGTTGAAAGAGGGACTGAGAAAAGGAGTGGAAAGAGTAGTATAAGTAAGTAATAGAAAAAGAAATGAGGGAAGTAGCAAAGGCAGGAAACTGAAGGTTAAAGAAATGAAGCAGTGGAACTAATAAAAGTTAAATTTGATAGAGATGTAACGTAAAGAGTACTAAACACTTACCTTAAAATTTTCATTAATTTAGTCAATTGTAATTTTTATACTTTTAATCTGTGTAAGAAAGAACAAAACATTTTAAATTAATAGAAGGTAGTAAAAAAAGAGTGAGCATGAGACAAGATGAATACATACTATAAATCACAATTCAAAGTACAAAATTAATTATACATATTTAATGGTTTATTTTTGCTGTTCTCAGAATATATCAAATTTCACTGAAAACAGTGAGTTGAAGGTTTTCATCATATAACAGCGGGGAAAAAAACACAATCAAAATGATTGTGTTTAAAAAAAACAAATAATATAACTAATCAGAAATCAGAACTCCTCAAAAGTAACTTACTTTCTATGACGTCAAAGGATGTCCTATGAACAGCTTATACTCTGTTGTGCTGTTACTATTTTCTGCCCGCCACTTTCTGAAAGATAAACTCCATCGATTTAAGAAAAATGAGACATACAAAGCAATTTAAAACAGCACACTAAATTACAGCAACACCTAGAATCATTATAGTCCAGTTACCTACCCTAAATTCTCACTTCAGAAAACAAGTCAAAAGGCAACATTGCTTCATACTCAATTGGTAATGTTTGCTGAAAGACTAGCCTTTTTTTATTTCAAATAAGCAGTGTAATATCCTGATGTTGTCAAAGGACCATCTTAATATATAATAGCTGCAGTTGCAAATGTTCTTCCTGAAATCGATGACTGTGTAGCCAAAACATTTTTAATTAGACTTAACAACTTTTTTTCATCCAGTTTATGTAGTTGAAATTGTAAAATGACATTTCACCCATAAGTTTCCATAAATAATATGGACAGCATTGCAGACTTACATTTCCTCTACTCCTTGTTTTGATCTGCTGCTTGAATTAGCTTATAAACACAAACAGTTTTCGCTCTGTACTACACTTATCCACAAGGCCATATAGAGTAGGAGCTATTAGAACCACTTGAAATTCCTCAGAACAAATCCCAAGATTCCTTTCCTAAAATTTTGGTTGTAAGAACACCAGGTAAGAATTTTGAAGGTGGAAAGGCAATCTTTTTTTGAAAGTTAAAACAGAATCATTGCAGAATGACCAGCCCTTTCCAGATTTTAAATAAGCTGTGTAATGTCCTGAAGTAGTTGAAGGACTGTCATGATATATAATTGCTGTAGTTACAAAAGTCCTTCCTGATATTGACAACTGCGAAGCCACAAAATTATTAATTAAAGTTGTCAATTTAATTCCATCAGGCCTACATCGTTGGAACATTAAAATGACATACTGGCCATAACTTCGTAAAATTAACGTGGACAGCATTGCAGACTTACATTGGCTACACTCCATGTTTTGATTGGCTGCCTTTACTAGCTTATTGAAGGATACTGATTTACTGTCAGGCAAAGTTAAATATATAAATCTTTCTGAGTCTACACTAGTAATACTTGATAGCCTACAGTTCTCGCAATCATGCTGCCATTGATAAGAAAGGCCAAACAGATAATCTACATCTACACCTTCATCTTGCAATACATCAAGCATATACATTAAAAACTCCTGACAATCCTGCTGAATATTTTGAGAGAATTGTGTTTGACCTGAACATTCGTCTAACAGATAACGAATTTCAGACACACTTTCTACTCTTGTTCTATCAGCGCTACATTTCTCTAACACGGAATTCAACAAACAGCATAAACTTTGTTCCGAATTGATCACAATCTGTTCTTTTAAAGTCTCTAGTGAAAAGAGATAATTAACCACTACATTAGCATAGCAATTGACACCAGAACTATTTTCAAATTGAAAACCAAAAACATCTTCAACAGAATTCATTTTATTTCTGCTTACAATTTTTGGTTCATCGACTTTTGGTCTTTTTGCTACAACCTCCCTACTATTACTGATATCTCTTAGTTTCCGGCCTACCACACGTTTCTCAAACAAAGGATATTGAGGCAAATGTGGCACATACTCTCTTCTTAACCTATTGTATTCCTTAACACAATCTAGATCCACACAAATGTTTGTGACATCACAGTCAATCAAGTACAATCCCCATAAAGTTCTGACTCGTGACAATGCTACATAAGCCATACCCTCTTTGAACACAGAACTGCCAATATTCACTAAAGCAGTGTCTACACTTAAACCTTGCGATTTATGAATTGTCACCGCATATGCCAAGCAAACAGGAAACTGCTTACGGCAAACATATAAGTCTTTTACAAGCAAAAACCTAGCTGTGCAATGACCACTTAGCTGTACTTCCTCAATGCCATCAAATTTAATTTTTAAAAATTCAATTCCATCTCTACTTCTGTATTTCTCAAAATCAACAACATTACCCATTGATCCATTTACCAGACCTCTTTCAACATGTAAATTTCTTCTCAAAATGATACGGCAATTTAAGCACACATTCAGAGTCTTTTCAAAACCTGCAGTTTTAGATATAGTCTTCTCTAATGAATCCAATTTAGATTTCAAATTCTCAGACAAAACAATTGTTGCACCCATATGCTCTATTCTGTCAATAGCTTCCAGTTTCACAATCTCTTGGTTTTCTAAATTCAACATTTTGTTATTGAAGATGGAACAGTTGGCATCAAACATATTCCAGATTTTTTCTCAGTAATTTTCTGAAAAATATCCTCTGGCAGAACGTCTTCTTCTGGATACAAATTTGACAGTAATCGTGCATGTAAAGCTTCTTTCCCATGCTCAGTCACTTTCCCGATTCTAACATCTTGTAGAATATTCTTGTAATCTTCATCCTTCGCCTGACGCATATTTTCACGCAGCTCAGCATAATTGAAGTTTAACCATATGTTAACGTTGCCAATGCTCCCTAGGCACTTCCTGGTATCTTCATGCGTAAGCAGTTTAAACACTGGTTGTCCTTTCACTGGTGTCAGCTGCAGAAGATCACCGAAAAAAATGATGTGTTTGCCACCGAATAACACAGCATACTCTGTTTTAAGAACTTCCTGCATTCTCAAATGCACAAAGGCAAGCATGACATTGGAAACCATGCTTACTTCGTCAATGATAAGAAGTTTCATCTTCTTCAGAACTCTAGATACTTCACAACAAGCATCCCCAGATAACTTGTGGTATTGTAATTTGTTATCATGCTCCACTGGCAGCATCAGTAGCCGATGCAAAGTAATCCCTTTAATGTTATGTGCTGCCAGTCCAGTTGGAGCGGTGACAACACAAGACAGCGATGACTCAGTCCTTTTCTGCAGATAACATGAAATTGCTTCAATGAGGAAACTTTTTCCAGTTCCCGCTTCTCCACTCACGTACAGTCGGACAGGCTTCAACGAAGTACATGTCAAGTCAAGTCAAGTCAGAGAATTTATATAGCACACTACATACCCAGAGTGTCTCAAGGCGCTTAGGAAGGGGAGGAGGATTACTTGTCAAATATCCACGTTTTAAGTTGCTTTCTGAATGCTAGGTGGTTCTGGGTAAGGCGAAGGTAAGTGGGGAGTGAGTTCCATGTTTTAGCAGCCAGGTATGAGAAGGATCTGCCTCCCATGGTGGTCTTGTTGATGCAAGTGGCGAGGGCTTGGCTGGAAGAACGTAGTTGGCGGGAGGGGGTGTAGAAGGACAGTCGTGAGTTGAGGCATTCTGGTCCGGTGTCGTAGAGTGAGTTGTGTGCGTGGGTTAGCAGTCGGAAAGTGATTCTCTTATTGACGGGTAGCCAGTGGAGGTCTTTCAGGTGACCAGAGATGTGTTCGTTGCGCGGGATGTCTAATATTATCCTGGCTGAGGCGTTTTGGATTCGTTGGAGTTTCTTCTGGAGTTTAGCGGTAGTACCTGCGTAGAGGGTGTTTCCGTAGTCCAGTCGGCTCGTGACCAGAGCATGGGTGACTGTTTTCCTGGTTTCGGTGGGGATCCAGCGAAATGTTTTTCAGAACTCTAGATACATGAGCACTCTTTCTTCTCATGACTTAATCCATGATATTTGGTTGGTAACTTCGTCATATATTTTCCTCTGGTCAACGTTGAGTTGTCTTTCCAAATCTTCTAAGTTAACCGCATCCTTCTGAGCATGTGCCATGGCTCTTTACACTTCAATCATAGCAGTGGCAGCTTCATTTTCGATAACTGGTTCTCCTAGTGGATCCTGACTCAATGAAACAGAACTCTGACTGTCCTGAGAACTGTCTCTAGCAATCTCAGCTGCAATTGTTGCTTCCTGCTCGATTTCTGCATTCAACATTTCTAGATATTTTGGAAAAACAGGACATTCTATGGACTCCTTGGCTGCATTAAAAGAGTCTTCGTAACAGAGGAAATCTCCAAGCAGTTCCTCTTCTGCACGCCAAGGCTTGAAAAGTTGCAAAAGAGCTAAATAGAAAAACTCTTTTCTTTCTGGAGATTCGCAATTCAATTTTCGATGATTTACCAAATGACATTTTCTTTGCTTGACCAGACATCCCTCACTTCCAATTACAGCATACACTCCTTTATCAATATCTTCTTTGATGTTCCTCTTGAAAATTTAATTTTGTAGAACATCATACAGACAAATATTCTCCAGGTGACTGCTTCTATTTGGATAATATGTATCCAACATGTTGGTCTTCAAAATATCTGTACTGCTTGGCTCCTTCTCCGCCAAATACTCAATTTCCCATACAGGTTTCAGAACTCGATTACGCGTTGCAGCAAGACCAAGACTCGCCCAAATGATACTCCTAGATTTGGCATAGAGACTTGCTGAAGATAACCGGTCAGAACATTCGTAAGCTCCGATTTCTCGGTGCGACAACATCTTCAGACTGAAACTGTACAGCTTCTTACTGAGGCTCTTTTCATGGGAAATATCCTCCCACATATCCTTCAGTTCTGTCTTTTCTTTTTTGGTGATGTAAGACGTCACATACCAAGCCACAGACATACAGTTGTCAGCCACAAACTGTATATCCATGTTAGCATTCCACATGGACAAAATCACTTGGTTGTAGTCGTTAATGTACTTGGACTCTTCGTTTCTTTTCAAATTGTATGTGTTTTTGGGTGATTTCCTCGTCACATTATGTCACAGCGAAGACATCAAATTGTTCACTCTTCCTTTAGATATCACCGACCGTGGAAATGCAAAACGACATTTGGTGTAGTACTTGTCCTTGTTTCTGAATTTACGACGACAGTACTTTCCACAACGATCGCTTTGAAACCGTAAAACTTGTTCTCTTAGACTTTTATCTTTGTTTGTCTTTGGAACAGCACATGTAGCATACTGTTCTATGAAACTCATCACTAAGTCATCCGGATCTGTTCCAAATTTGGGTGCATCTTTGATCCATAGCAGCATATGTATTTGAGGAGCACCTCTTGCTTGATACTCCTTTCTCCAGAAGAAATTCAACACCTATCCAAGAGGTGGATTTTTCTTGTTCGTGATGAAAGACATCATAGCTTCAAATCTATGATTGAAGTATCTGCATACATTCCCTGGATCCAAAGAGCACAGTTCTCCGTGTGTCTTGAATTCGATATTTTCAATGTTTCCATTTGCCTCTCGTAGAAATTCAAGTAAGTCTTCCCAGCCATACTCAGCACAGCTGAGAGTGAGGAACCATGTGGGAGTTCCTAAGTTCCTCAGCATACATTTTAAGTCACCATGACGGCGGTACCAATAGTCATTAGTACCACGCTGACAAGCCATGAGATTAATCAGGTGAGAATCCAAAATACTGTCTTGCACATTGACTTTATCCATAAAGTCCCTTGCCGAGATATTTCGCAGTTGTACACCACTTTTCAAGATGTGGTTCACTGCATAAGACAATCCAGAGAGATCACTTTCAAACAGTAGATGAAATAAATAGGGAATGCATTGACGAAACCTAGGATCTTCTGCATACAATCGTAAAGTCCGGTATTCTGAAGCAGGAATTTGAACAGGTCGCTCATCATATCGTCCTCCTTGACCTGTGGGAAATAACTGTGGGAAACACCGAGCTTCCAAACTTTCCTCCCAAACACTAATGGGACTCCCTTTGGCTTGTTTCATTTGAAACAACTCAATAGCATTCCCCATGACTTCCTTGGAATGCAAAGGATGAACACTATAATGTTCATATATTTCTTCATTTTTAGAGGCTTCTACTTTCTCAATTTGTCCAGCACACAAATCGCTGTCCTCTTCTTCACTTACTTCCTCTTCTGCAACACATACATTCTTGTAGTACTCATTGTTTTTCATCAAATACAATGTTGCCTTTTTGACTTTCCTAACATCCACTAAATCTTGCCAGATTTTCTTACTCTTTGTCGGAACCCCATTAACTATGATAACCAGAGGTTCCTCTTCCACTTTCTCTACCTCCAATTGTATTAATGTTTTTCTTCAAATCTAAAGGCAAATAAACAACTCTTCTCCTTTAATCCTCTCTGTAAATCTGATGGTGGCAATTTCCCTGTTTTTGGCTCCATTCGTACAATAGCCTGGAAGGGATGGACACTTTGAATCAAAATAGATTCATAAGTATTTAAATCCTTCAATTCAGAAGGAATGTCAACCAATTCCAGATTATTATAAACCGCTCTAGCAGGCATCTGGTTTTGGTTTAATTTGTTATAACAATAAGTACACATACGTCGCTTCGCTCCCAAATCAAAACAATTGTCAACCATCATGTATGTGGCAAAATCCTTCCATTCACTATTGTTTTCCATATCACTTTTTGCATATAAATCCACTAACTTAGTCTGATTCTTATAATAAGTCCGTCGACAACACACACAAGTGAAATTAGGCCTCTCACTTGATTTCACCATAAACGTGGAAATTTCCTTGTGAAACTTATGTTTACTGAAAATCTGTACACTCTCTTCTACATTACCTTCTTCTAGTGGGTCAATTTCAACATTGTTCTCTTTACCAGCAAAGTAACAGAACTCAATTTCTTGACAAATATTCTTTACATCTACTTCAGAACCATTCAAAAGAGCACTGCTTAATTGTTTAAGCATAATTGCTGGACTCTTAGCATAATACAACATTCTAACTAATTTCCTCACTTTAATATGATGCACTGCTAGCATCCTGAAATGATGAAAAACACTCTGGCATACTCTCCTGGAAAGACAAGCCAGTGAATGACCATGCAAACCTGTCACTTGTCTCACTCTACAAGGATCTAATTCTTGCAACAACTTTATTTTTTGTTTTAAACTTTTCTTATTAAATGTCCGTACAAATTCACAAAGCAAATTGATGGAATCCTGTCGCACACTGCAAATAGAACTACACTTCCAGGTGTACACTGGTCCCTTAGGATGTCTCCCTAAAACCTCATCACTTAACACCTCTTCTGCATCTGCAGACACAAGTTTTTCTTTTTCAACCGGACGACCATCTTTTACCTCATATGCTCGACCATTGCTGTCAACTGCATGCACCAAATCATTGTCCTGAAAATAACTCTCCTCATTAAAAAAATACCTCACTATTTGAACTATGCAACCATTCTCCTGAGAAAACTTCACAAAAATTACTTCGCTTAACTACTCTCTTCCATCTACTATTTGATTTGAAAACATAAATTACCTTGTTTAGTTTCCTAATTCTATTAATTACCAAAATAAATAACTTTCGCTTAATTTCGAAAGCCTGATCAATAATTTTCTCTACATTTTTCTTTTTCTTATAAAATGCCACTTTCTGTTGGCCTTTTTTAAATTGTTTTAGCAAATTGACAATTACCCTGTTGCGGAATATTCGCCTACGAATGTCCCTGAATGTATTTTCCCTTCTACTGCCATGCACAGAGTTATCTCCTGCTCTAGCAGAAACTTTTTTGACGGGCCTTTCCTTTCCATTTAAATTGGCTCTCTTTTTCTGGACTAAAACTTGTTCTGTAGTTATACTTTTGTTTCTACAAATGTTTCTAAGGAATGATTTCGTTCTCTTACCCGGAGCTTTCTTCGTGCGTTGACGTGATTTTAATGTAGAGGACTGCTGCAAGCATTCAGTAATCTGCTGTCTTTGACGTTTCGTAGCCTTTCAGATTCTATCCTTAGACGGCATTGTCTAATTTCTAAATAATCTGCAGTTGAATCTGTGGTAAAATATAATAAAAAATGTTATTAACCACTATTACCAAACAGTAAATCAATAACAGTAAGGATTTGATTCAGCAATGCCATAAAGATGATTCAGTGAAATCTTCTTAATTTTACTGTGATAGTTTTACAGGGCTTTCATGCAAATGACTGCCCACCCTGCAACAAAAAGCCCACATGAAACTTGACGCACATTAAATTGTGTACTTACCTGCAATAATCCATATGCCAGTGTTTAGGTCCCTCCACCCTGCCCCTCCCCCTCTCCGCCTCCCTGCCCCACCGTAACTCCCTCCACGACCCGCAGCTGCTATCTTGCAACATGGTGCATCTTGAAAATCTCTCCTGCATTATAAAAGTGACGCAACAGCAGCACAAAATAGGCGCACAGCCATCATAAATCTGCCCCAAACACTTTAAATGATTGATTCAGGATGACGATAAGGTGTGGACTATCTAGAAGTTTGTTTAATTTGAGACCTACTCAGGGTTGCAGATGAAATTTAGGCTTGTTGAAGAGTACAGAGGTGATGATACATGTGCAGGCCTACCAATGAAGTGAATCATGTCCACTGCACTCTTGAACAAAGGCCAGACCTCCTCTATCTCCGTGAACACGCCTAAACCCAGAGGCGCAACTAGAGCCACATTTCGGGGGGGCTAAGAAAAAATTTCGGGGGGGTCTGAACTTTAATCAGTAGGCAGAGTGGAGCGCACATTTAACAATCACATCACCTGTATTTCTTCAGCTTAGTTATCTCATTGTGCAGATGTAGTCTACGTCCTATGTAGAAGCACACCCTATCAATACTTAAATTACCGAAGCACACATGGGAGCGTATTTACAAGGACCTTGCTCCAGGGGAAATGTCTTAAATTTAAATTGGAAAAATTACATCAAAGGGACTCAAAGGCCTTGTAAATATGCTCCAAACAACCTATGAAACACTAGCAGTACATATCAAGAAACCTAATTGATTTCAAAAAACGTTTTTAAACCTTTTATGTAAAACAATTATATACCTACATTCATGGGGAACTGACTTAAAATGCCCTAATACACATGAAAACGTTTTTTAAGGTCCTTGCACCCTTTTTCAATCACTTTTAACATGGCTATGTAACTCAAACAATCAAAATCAAAATTTGCCAAGCACAAATGGGGGCGTATTTACAAGGACCTTGCACCACGGGGAAAGTGACTACAAATGACCAAACACACATGGGGACGTATTTACAAGGCCCTTGAACCAGGGGGAAGTGACTTGAAATGGATAAGCACACATAGAGGTGTATTTACAAGGCCCTTGCACCACTTATGCATCACTTTTAACATGTACACTGTGGAGCACCATGGGGCAATAACAAAACAGATGCATCATGCATCTGTTCCGCAAAAGCGACGCATTGCAGGAGTCACATCGCAAGTAAATAAATTCTCATAAATGTTAAAAGCATTCCTTTTCCTTAAAAACGATTTTCTGATCATAATTTGAAAACACAGCACAGCTCCTATGTCCAACCACACCTTGTCAGTACTAATACTTTACATTATCTGCAAATACAATTGGTAAAAGAATGCAAAATCTTCTTTGAAAACATAATGCAAACACTTGACTCAAAACATCATTTTAAATGCACAACTGGCTTTCTTATTTTCTCAAAAAAGCATACTAGTCTCTATCTAAAATAAAGAAACGATAACTCACCTTAACAAATGCTTTTTGAATTTCAAAACAGTCTCAGAAACACACCAATTTTTCTTTAGCAGAACAAAAGGTATGCACTCCAGAGGCTGGAACCAACAAAGGCACTGAAATGCTGATATTCATCACACATATCTCTCATGTCAGCCAATCAAAACTCTTCCCTCACTATTTTCAAATCAACACCCTTCCCCCCTCTGCCCTTTCTGCCCTTTTTCCATAGCAACTACCGCCTGCCAGACCTCGCATGTTTACAAGTTCACACAACAATGTTTCAAATGAACTCTGAACTCTCAGTACACCTGCTAATCCACTGCAATCTTTCATAACATCATTTTTTATTAACCATTCAAATTACATCTTTCAAAGAACACATCCATGCACCCTAACTTTCTGTTTTCAGCAATGGAAATCCACCAATCACTGCTAATGAATAATTAGCACTCAAACTCCACAGTTTTTTTTCTTTACAAACTCCACTGTTTCAACTGCCATTTCATTCCCATACTTCATCTGACTGCAGCAGAACCTCCTCTCGCCATGTTTTCTGTCTGGATTCTAGGACATAGCTACATCCACTGGGCTCACAGGTATGCTGATAACAGAAATTTACACAACCTCAATTTACAAAATGTGGAAATCAAATGGATTGGCCAAAGCGGATTGAAATGTCACCAATTGATACCATTGGTGAAAACCTTTTTACATTTGCCAAACCCTGACCTCATAATAGTGCACTGTGGAGGAAATGATTTGGACACTTTGACTGGGGTATGGCTATGTAATGATCAGCATGGATATCTGTGCCTTGTATACATGTATTGATCAGGAGAAAGGCATAGCAGCCTGCATGTACTTTTTGAGAAGCAGACATATTGCCCACTGTGACCATAACAAAATGTTGGAGACCATGATGCTATTTTGCTTAAGAGAGAATATATTTCTCTAGGAAAAACTGGTGTATCGTCAGCGGTCCGGGACCGCGATGGGAACTTGTTTTGCCCCCAGCCTAGCGAACCTGTTCCTAGGCTGGTGGGAGGAACAACAAGTGTGGAGCACTGAATCGGAAATGTATACTGACCACATTGTTATGTGGATCAGATGCATTGACGATTTGTTCATAATCTGGAACGGCCCCAAAGAATTGGCTAAGGAGTACATCGAGCATCTAGGAACCAATGATTTAAATCTATAATTCACATATACTATGAGCGAGACCTACTGTGAGTTCCTAGATATAGCAGTAGAAAGGAGACAGAATACCATTACAACTCGCCTGTTCCGCAAGTCCACAGCAGGAAATGCAATATTACACTCAGCGAGTCAACACCCAATACCCCTGAAGAATAGCATTCCGTACGGCGAGCTACTGAGAGCTCGCCGCAATTGCAGCACAGACATAGACTTTGTGAGGGAAAAGGAAACAATGATTGGACGTTTCCAACAACGAGGCTATTCATCCAAAGTACTAACTAGGGCCCAACAGAAAGTAGGGACCATCACACATGAGGAAGCTCTGTTTAGAATATCATCAAGTACTGCGAAAAAACAACAACTGTCAATTGCAAACACACCACATATCCCCCGTATGATTACCAACTTCAGTAGGGGGTCACAAACACTGGAAAAGGTAATGAAAGCACATTGGAATTTGTTGGAGGCAGACCCAATTATTGGGGCACATGTGGGAGTCAAACCCCAGATTACATATCGCAGAGCAAGGTCACTAAAAGACAAGTTAGTGCACAGTTACCCTCAAGAAACAGCTAAAACTAACTGGTTTAGACCCACTGGTTTTACCACCTGTGGAAGCTGCAAAGTGGACCGAAATGGAAAAAATTGTAAGGATTATACAGTAGGGATGGGTCAAAAGAAATCGATCAAGCTGCTGATCAATTGCAACAGCGAGTTCACTGTCTACCTACTGGAGTGTCCTTGTGGCCTCCAGTATGTAGGCAGTTTGAAACATCCACTGAAGGTACGAATCCTACAACACCTCTGCGCTATTAACCACAAGGATTATAACTATCCCATGCCGCGACATTACTCTGAGAAACACAACAGTAATAACTCAAGCCTAAGGTTCTGTGGTATCAATAGGGTCCCCAAGCACATACGGGGTGGTGATCGGGAGACGCGTCTAAGAGTTCTTGAGTCAAAACATATTATAGACATAGACAGCAAAATCCCGAGGGGCCTCAATTCTTGGGAGGAGATGTCCTCACACATTGGAACATGAAGAAGGGACTATTCGATATGACTAACTGGGAGTGTGAGATGTGAGGACTCTGTACAAGTGCTGAAAAAAGTATTTTAACTATACACTTTTTAACAATACACTGGGAATAGTAAACATATGGATTATGCAGGATATAGAATCCATACACGGATATGTCCCACTTACACAATTGTGTAGACATAGACGGGCAGGCTTGTCCGACTGATATATCCTGCAAGATTATCCCATTGAAAACCCAGGGTACCCCCGGATAGGGGATGCATTCACCATTATTATTTTTGCACTTTTCATTATTTGGAACAGAAAAATAGGCACTCCTGCACTTCATTTCCCCTTTTCCCCTTTTCCTGCTCACTTATCACAACATTGCACTCGCACAACAAAGGGCCACTCATTGAGAAACGCCAACGTATGTCTTTACTTAGGCAAGCTATGAAATTCCTAGTATTGTATATAAATTGTTATTATGCAAAATGTCCAATGCGGTGTTTAATTAGCCGAATTCTGCATTATTGTATTGTATGTGTGACACCATTCGGCAATGTTCAGCAAGGGAACTCCTGGTGTAGCATACAGAGTTTTGGTATGTAGAATATTAAGGTGGCAATTTATTAGCGGAATTCTGCTCCATTGTATTTCTTTTGAAAAATGATATTATTCGGCAATGTCCTGCATGAACTAAGATCGTACTGTGGTTGGATGAATTACGAGTACGTGCTCGTAACTTTCTATGATACAAAATAACACAATATTTCATGCCGAAGTAATATATACCCTTTGAACCACCTTACTGTAGGGATAACATGCTGAATGTTATGCTCTATGACCGCACAAACTACATTGCCCAGAATCCCTAGCTGCCACGAACTAGCATTGAACATGAAAATTGATTTAGCGCGTGTCCACAGAATGAACTACAATTTATGTTTACTTCTTTTTTAATCTATCTAAATCAGTACCGTGCAATTATTTAAATTGTAATGTATATGGGTTACATTTTCATGTAGAAAAACGATCGTATTTTTTTCATGTCTATTATGTAAAGGAAGGACTTAAATACACAGTGTATCAAAATGGTGGCCACTTGATAAAGGCTTCACGCTGAAACGCGTCGTCTTTGTTTGGAGTGCACATTAACTAAATATTATTGTGCCTGGACCTACCTGGTGTGCCGTTTTTCCTTAAAAACCGAATGTGGAGGTAATTGGGAATCGCGAGCGATATATATATATATATGTATATATATATATATATATGCTTACTCTCCACAGCTCGTTTGCGGGGGAACCTCCCGTAGTCTGGTGGCGCGTTTACTCTGGCAGAGCCCCGCCAGTCGATCAATTTCAATAATATCCACGTTTTTCAAAACGCACGCTCAGAAACCAGATGGTACACAGTGTCGCTTTATTGCTGTTACGCGTTTCGGAAGCTGCTGCTCCCTTGCTCACACAACAATCCATTAGCTCTCCACCCATTACATACACATTTTGTGCTAGCCATAGAAACAGGACTGCACATTTCATTTTGGCTGACATCTTGGAGTGTACTTGTGTTACATTTTCGTTTTACCCCTGATGCCTCACTTTACAAAACCACTTCATTCATTGTAGCAGTTAAGTACATTTCTCTATTTTTCTCAAGTTCCTTTCACCACAGTGGCTGATTGTGCTAGTACTCTTTCTCTTACCCTTCTTCTTTCGCCTAGTGGCTTAGTCAGGGTCCAATGTCTCTGGGAAGAGCTTATTTTTAAAAACATATGGTGAAAAAAACGTGAACTTAAGTGAATAATTTTTACATTACTACGTGACAAAGTCTTCTACTCTATTCTCCCGTGAATTCCTCTGGGTGACAGGGTCAATTGCTCGCGAAGTGCACGTGATCCCTACTTTGAGCATCTTGATTCTACCTGTTAGAGTAAAACAAAAAATTAAATTACAATTGTGCTACGATTCTCATTAAAACCATATATGCATTTTCTACATTTTCAAGCTTGGGTTTTCATAGATCAGAACCTCTTCATCAAGATAAACATACATCAGTTCAATTTTCTTACATTTTCATAGATACAGTACTCTTACTCCTTAGTTGCCTCCTTAGGAATCATATAGGTGAACTGCTAGCTCTTCATGGTCTTTGTGTCCATTCGGCTGTCGGGTTTCTAGTTCTAAAATCCATTTAGATTCCTTCTTTCTCAACTGTATCTCTCTGTTCCCCCCTCTTTGGTTTTGCCTCACCTGCTCAATTGCAAAATAAGTTAACAAATTGCAATTAGATTTATGATGTTGGGAAAAATGTCTCGCAACTGGGTATTGGGGATCCCTGTTAGTGATTGCCCTTAAGTGTTGCATCACTCTATTTTTGGCCATGACTGTCGTGCTGCCAACATATCTCTTTTTGCACGGACATTCAAGTACATATATCACATGCGTTGAGCTACACGTCAGAAACTGAGTTATCTTCCTGTTGGTCTTGCCCTGAGGAATATCAAAATCTTTTCTCATCGGGCTATATTTGCAGGCTCTACAGTGCCCGCATGGGAAAAAACCTACAAGGTTGTGTTGGTTCCTATCCTTGTAGTTCGTGATATCTCCCTTCGTGATTATGTCCCTCAAACTACGACTTTTTCTATATGTGATAGCTGGTCTGGTACTCAATTCAGGGCCAATGATAGGATCACTCTTCAAGATGTTCCAATTTTTTGCAATTATTTTCTTTACTTTTTGAGACCCTCTGTTGTAGGTTAAAATTACTCTGGTGGTCTCATTCTCTTGGCCTTCCATCTCCCTTGTTGTCAAAGTACTCTCTCTAGTTATATTTTCCATTTTAGATAAGGCTCTATCTAGGACCCACTTGGGGTAACCCCTTTCCTTAAATCTTTGTATCATGTTTTCACTTTCTTGTTTATACTCTTCTGTATTTGAACAATTTCTCCTTGCTCTTAGCAGTTCCCCGTAAGGGATGCTCCATTTTAGAGTATCTGGGTGGCTGCTAAGGGCATGGAGGACACTGTTGCCTGCGGTATCCTTTCTGAACAATTTCGTTGTCAAACAATCACTCTCAGCCCTTACCTCCACAACTAGATATTCAACCTTATATCTGTCTTTCTGATGGGTCAGTCTTATGTTATACTCATTGTTATTCAGTTGTTCCACAAATTCTTCAGCTTCTACATCACTCCCACTCCACACTACAAACTGGTCATCTATATATCTGAGCCATACCTTGACTCTCTTGAATGCCTGCCTGTACTGGGGGTCAGTGTGTATTTCTTCCTCCCATTTCCCTAGAAACAAATTTGCGAAGCTCGGCGCGAAGCTCGTACCCATACAAGTACCAGTAGTCTGTTTGTACAGCTCACCATTAAACATAAATACATTGTTTTCGAGGCATGTTCGTATCATTTCACCTAGCATCCTCGTATGCTCCAGGTACATTATGTTTCGTTTTTTCAGATAATGCATGCATGCATCAATGCCATGTTCATGTTCAATGATAGTGTACAATGAGTTGGCATCCATTGTCATAAGTATGTATTCTGGTTTCCAGTTTATGGTATTAACCTTGTTCAAAAAGTCTTGGGTGTCCTTCACATAGGACAGGAGTTTCCTTACATGTTCCTGAAGGAAGAATTCGACATATTTGGACACATTTTCATATACACTCCCTATGGATGACACTATGGGTCTCCCTGGTGGTGGTAGTGGGTTTTTGTGGATCTTAGGGAGAAAATAGATTATTGGCAATTTGGGATAATCTTTCTTAAGGAAAGTAAACTCATCCCATGACAGAAGGCCATCCTCCTGCCATTTGGCTAATTTAGACCACATTGTTAGAATATTATTTCTGTATACTCCACCATTACTTTTGCAGTAGAAGGTTTCGTTGTCTAGTTGCCTCATGGCCTCTTTTATATATGTCTCCCGATCTTGTATGACCACATTCCCACCTTTATCGGCTGGGCGTATTATGATTGAGGAATCATTTGCTAGGGATTCAATTGCTTTCCTTTGTTTAAGGTTTAAATTAAAGCATCCTCCCTTCCCCCCAGGCAGTGTTTGTATTTCACAAATGACTTAGTTGTGACATCATGAAAAGTGTCTACATTGTCGTGTGGGAGGTTTGGAAAAAATACGGATTTGGGTTTAAAACCCGTCAAGGCAGCTCTCTCTGTGGTCATGTTCAATATTCCCGTGTCCCCATCATGGAAGTATGTTTCAATACTGTCTCCTTCACAGAGTAAATCTTGCGCCACTTGAATGGCATTAGCGTCACCCACTTCTAAAATGGGCTGACTCGGAGTTATGGGTTCTTGTACATTCAGGTTACCAGTATTAGATTTTAGAGCATGCCATTTCTTCAGTTTTAATTTCCTTATAAAGCGAAATATATCTATTCTAGCATCGCTGTAGTTGAACATTTCTGTAGGGCAAAACGAGAGTCCTAAACTTAGGGTATTCTTTTCTATGTCAGTTAACTCTCTACTTGATAGATTCACTATAGTTTTATTTACCAATTCATTGTTCTCCATTATTGATTGCATTTCTTGTAGCCCCCACGCCTGGTTCCCATTGGCTCGCGTTCCACTTCTTTTCCTTTTCCTTTGTTTCCTTCTTTTCCTCCGCTGCTTGCTTCGTCCGTCCCTCTTCCGGCTCCTCTTGCTTTTCCCCGGGGCCTCCCTCTCGTGCCTCTTCCTCTCTGTGCTGGAGGGGGTGAGAATCTTCCCGACTGCCGCCCCCTCTTCAGCGCTCGGAATTCGTCTAAATACGTCGGTTTAGAGGTGATTATTTCCATTTCAGCGATTGTGCTTGCGCTGTGTATGGAGCCCTCAGTGTCAGACCCATCTATGGTCTCAATATCCGGTTCTTTCCCTTGAGTTTGAGGAGATCTGCTTGACGAAGTGAGTTGCTTTATGTCATATAGATGGTCATACTTCTTGCTGTATGTGAGGATACGACCGGAGTCATAGTCATTGCAATCTCTATGCAATTTCCTTTGTTTCCTTAACTTTATGTCCTCCTCATACTGGATCAATCTGGCTTTCATTTCCTCCTTATATTTCTTTATACTTGTTTGATCACTCTCATTGCTCAGTTCCTCTTCAATTTCCAGTATTTCTTTCAATATCCTCTCTCTATCCTCCCAGGCGTATTTTACCAATATACACAACATAGTTTTGGAACTACTTGTTGAATTCTCAAACCACTCTTCAAGCATGCGAGGATTAGGAGATTCATGTGAGGGCGTGATATATATTCTCAATCCTCTCAGGATCATGTTTTTATCTACATAGTCCTGTAGGGATACTGCCTCCCACCATTTAGACGTTTCATTCTTTTTTAGTTTTTCATATTTCCTCAATTTTCCTATGAGCGTGGTTTCCACTTGCTTTTGGGTTCCCACTTGTTGTCCCTTGCCAGGTGCTCTCGCCAACAGTGTCTGTGCCACACGCCTGCGTTGCGCGTCTTCATCCATTGTTTTTTCTTTTAGAGTATTTTAAAGTTTATCAAAAAACTGGGTTCTTTTTCAAGCTTGAAAAAAAGATGATCAGATGCTCTGGTTACTTCACCCTAGCTCCCTGATCGTGTGTTCACGTTTTACAGTCTTTTCATAGAGTTCTTTTTAAAGCCCTGTGTACCTTCTTGTCTCCCTCCGTAAGTCGGAGTTCCAGATGCCCTCGTAACAAAGTATCCTAGTCCTGCCGAGTCTTGCACATCCAAAGTTTTCTTAAATGCGCATCTCATGGGTTTACACTTTTTAACTTCAAGTGCGAACTTAGCCCTTTGGTCCGCTGTTATTTCTCCCGCGCCCCTGACACCCGTCGGCTCCCCCGCATTCTCGGCTCTCCCTTCGACAGGCTCCGCGTCTCCACGCTTTGCCGTCGGAGTTCCAGCTCCGAAATATGGGCTTACCTTCGGAGTGTCACGTCAGGCTGTTGGGCTTCTTCGCTCGGTATCTCGGGCAGGCGCCGCTCGGAATCCTCCTTCCTGCGAGTTTTTCTTCGGTGTGGGCCGGTAGTTCTACCACGTTAAGCTGCTTACTCTCCACGGCTCGTTTGCGGGGGAACCTCCCGTAGTCTGGTGGCGCGTTTACTCTGGCAGAGCCCCGCCAGTCGATCAATTTCAATAATATCCAAGTTTTTCAAAACGCACGCTCAGAAACCAGATGGTACACAGTGTCGCTTTATTGCTGTTACGCGTTTCGGAAGCTGCTTCTCCCTTGCTCACACAACAATCCATTAGCTCTCCACCCATTACATACACATTTTGTGCTAGCCATAGAAACAGGACTGCACATTTCATTTTGTTGGCAGCATTTTGAAAGGAAAGATAAACAGCCGTTCTCCTAGTGAGTCTCACATTGTTACATTTAGGAAGAATGTTGAAGAGTAGTATGTTGAAAATCTGAAGCCATTGTTCTACAAACTCTCAACCAGCCTTGGATGGAAAAAAAAATCCTGAAGAATGTACAAACTGAAAACCAATTTTTGTCTGTATAGCATCAACAGCAACGCTTGACTCAGCTTTGTGTGAAGCCGCCATTTTGATTCAATCAATAACGTCCCCCTGCACACATTCAGGGACCTGGTCGTGTCTTCAGGTCAAACAGATTGTGGGACAAGATACAGAAAGGAAAAGGAAAAAAGTTCTGCCAGACCCCGGGAGCCGGCCGCCTATGTCATGGGCGATCTTTGGCCACGCCAGGGCGATAGTGAAGCTGCAGCAGGTGCAAATAAGCTTCAGACAGTGTTACAAGCACTGCTCAGAACTCTCAACTATGACACCACCTCGGTGCCATCCGGATCTTGGCGCCTTGTGCTGGTTCCGGCCTATTCACACATCGGTCCGCTACTGACACCACCTCACAGGCCAACGGGGCACCCCACGCCGACTTTCGGCGCAGCATTGTAGGATGGCCAAACCAGAGCAGCAACTTGCTAAACACCACCTCGGTGCCATCCAGATCTCGGCGCGTTGTGTTGCCTTCGGCCTACTGTAGCCGCAAGTGCGGTCGCAACTCAACTGGATAGCGAGTGAAACACCAAGGGGCGCCCCACTGCAGCCGAGGAGCCTCCATCTTGGGGGAGACGCACAGCCCCCACTGACTGACGCGACCTCACAGGCCAACGGGGCGCCCCACGCCGACGTTCGGCGCAGCATTGTAGGATAGCCATACCAGTGCAGCAACTTGCTGGACACCACCTCGGTGCCATCCGGATCTCGGCGCGTTGTGCTGCCTTCGGCCTATTCGCACATCGGTCCGCTACTGACGCCGCCTCACGTGCCAACGGATTTTCTACGCTTTTTATAGCCCTATGCCGCATAACAGGTCATGTGACTTGTTTATAAAACTTTTCATTGGTTCATTTTACTTTTGGTTTCCTAATGATGGAAGCCTTAAAATAAAAATAACACTTTTCATTGGTTTAGAAATTTTTTTTTTCCCAAACGATGAAAGCCCCACCTTGTTTCTGGATGTTTCAGACTGAAGCTGGCGTCAGCATGAAAGCACCACCATCTCGTGGCTCCGTCGTGGTCATTCCGCGAGCAATCATGGCAGCCGCTCCCCACCGGAAGCCTGCAGGAGTCGAGGGCCCCCAAGACTTTTGTAGAATCTTCACGGCTGAGGGGACGCTTTCGAGAATGGGGTCCAAGACCTAGCAGACAAGCGTCCGAGTTCCAAGGTGTCCCAGGGCCATTTTAGTGGACAGGCCCAAAAAGGAAAGAGCCTGCCGCCATTTTGAGAGTCCTGTGGCAGCCGCCTATCACTGAACCGCAAGAGTAGGCGCAACTCAGCTGAATGGTGGATTTTGTCACAGTGTACCAAAAGCGGGCGGAATGGCAACTGAAACGGTAAAGGGGCGCCCTACTACAGCACACGAGCCGCCACCTGGGGAGGCCCGTTCACGCCGCCTCCCCCCCACCCGGGGCGCCCCATGCCGTTTTTCGGAGCAGCATTGTAGGATGCCAAAACCAGTGCGACAACTTACTGGACATCACCTGGGTGCCATCCACATCTCAGCGCGTTCTGCTGCCTTGGGACTATTCGCACAACAGACCGCTACTGACGAGGCCTCCCCGCGCACCCCCCGGGACGCCCCACGCCATTTTTCGGAGCTGCATTGTAGGATACCAAAAACCAGTGCGGCACCCAAGTAACATCACCTGGGTGCCGTCCAGAACTCAGCACGTTGTGCTGCCTTGGGACTATTCGCACAAAACACAGCTACTGACCATTGTTGCTTCTTTTTTCAAATTTTTTTTTAAATGTATTTACTGTTTTTGTTGCGTTCTATATATTTATAAGTTATTAAAGTGTTATAATCCTACTACTTTGTTGGAGTATATTTTTAATGTGACACATAATTGTAAAAACGTTGATGTACAAAGAGGCATCCCTGGAATCTTCCGCTTCAGGCTCGGTTCCACACACCCTCACAGTGAGAATCCCCTCACCAAGCACAATACAGGATGGTTATCAGATAGTAGGAACCCGTATGGTGTGACGGATCTCATGGGGTGGGGGCCTTCATCTACTGTAACTCCTTTGAAGAGGGATGATTCTCATACATGCCAACATTTCAGAAGAGCAAAGTGGGAGATTTTTTTTTTACAAATCGGGAGAATGGGGCCTTGAATCGGGTTATTGTCATGTGTGGGCTTTGGAAGTGTGCTGCTGCAGGATCGGACATTTCAAACTCAAATGCACGTTCTTTTTCTTACCTTTCCGAAGCATGGAGAGCAATAGCAGGCAGAGAAAGGGTGATGCAAGTGTTGAACACTGCCTGGCCTGGCAAGTTGCTGGCAGTGCCCCCCCCTCGCCCCCCGCCCGCTCCTGAAACAGGGCACACACACCGCCGCCCTGAGTACTTCACAGATCTTTAAAAGACCATGCGCTTGTTAATGAGGCTTAAATGGTTTATCACCCCTTCTAGAGCCCCTGCATCGGCCCTCTGACGTTTCCTGGAAGAATTAGCACGTAACACAATACCAAGCCCTGTCAGCTGAAACCCCCGAGGAATCGGGTTTTTGCTTGCAGGAATCGGGAGGCGGGAGACTAGCACTGAAATCGGTAGTCTCACGCCTGAATCGGGAGGGTTGGCATGTCTGGATTCTCTACAGCTGGGGACATAAACTACATCCGCAGGGCTAGGTGATAGCCTGGGACCGGCCTGGACAATCGGACACAGAGGAAGAGGAGTGTCAGAGGGTGCGGTAGTGAATAGGGTGAAAGGGAGGTGTCGGGCGGGCACGGGGTGTGATTCTCAGGGAAGAGCAGCGCAGATGGGGGGAGGTTTATGGCCCATGCATGAGAGAGAGAGCGGGGGTGACCAGTGCGTGGGGGAGATGCTTGCAAGGGTGAGGAGCCGTGCTGAGAATCGACGGCGTGCAGAGAGTGGGTCTGGTCAAGGCATCTAAAATGGCTGCCGTGCACGACAAAATTGTGGCATTGGAAAAAAGGCAAGATGGCGCAGACAATGTTTATCAATAAGGATTAATTTATAACAAAATATTTTATCTCAGTGACAAAATGGCGGTCAACACTTCCTGATTTCCATCGAATCGAACGTTAACAGACGTCACGCAGCAAAAAAAATAAAACGCTCACGCACAGCCGCTGGAAGACATGTATTAACATATATGAGCCTCCTCAGCCACCCTCAGAAAACATAAGGGACCAGGATACGTCTCCCGTACCCCCTTATACCTAGTAATTTAATTAAATAGAAACACAAAATGGCGAATTCCCGTTTCGCTACCAGTTTGCGGCCCGGTTCGCGATCCGGGAAGCGCTTCTACCGTGAAAAATCAATTTTTATTTATTTTCCCCACGGGACCCTTTAATAACCCCAACATCATTCCTAGGGGGTCAAGAGGGGTCTACCTTGCCCCCTTTCAATAAATTCCCCCTTCGTTTTTCACCTCTTCTTGTCTCTCGATCCTACCGAGAGACAAGATGGCGGACTGTTTAGAATGTTGACAGACACCGGAGAGCCAATCAGCATCGCTTCGCAAAGCTCCGTGACGCGAAAAGTACGCGATCTGGAGGGCTATCTGGGACGCTGTCACAGATATATAAATTTTTTAAAACGTTAATTTCTCAAAATCCACTGGAGCACATATATTGAGACCCAGCAAAGGCACATCGGGCTAACAGTCCCTACAATTTTGCCAAGTTTCGTGCAAATCCATTCAGCCGTTCGAGCTAAAAGTGAGGCCAAACGCCCTATGGAAATTAACATGGGAAAAACGCGTTTTGGGACCCCCCTTTTTTCTCGGCCCCCCTTAACGAAACCCCCCCAAATTTTAAGGGGCTGCTCAGAAACAAAATGTGCCATTGTCCTGAAAATTTCAGCCGATTCCGTCCACAAACGCCAAAGTTATTAGACATAGAATTTTCAAAAGTCCCATAGAGAAAAAATCCTAACTATATATACCTACTGGCAATAGCCAGTAGGTAATATATATATATATATATATATATATAGCTTAAACATCCATGTACGACCCCCTGAGCAAGCCTATAGGGTCAGAATGTTTCTACCCTGCCCCCTTTCCTTATTTCTCAACTTTGTTTTACTGTTTTCTTGTGACTCGGTTCTAGCGACGAACAAGATGGCTGCCAGCACTTCCTGGTTTGGAGTGCTGACAGACAGTTGACAGCCAATCAGCATGCAGCTCGGGCTCGTAATTGTACAGATTTCCGTACGCGTACGCCGCGATTTTTCTTTAAAAAAAAATATATGTAGATATATATACATATATAGCGCAGCTTGTCACTCAGAGCACGAAATGCCCGGATAGAAAGTAACAAAGAGCCGACCAAGAAGTGCTGGTAAAAAGTGATTTAATTCGGTAAAGCCAGCGCTGCCGCCATGACGCGTTTCGCCTCCAGGGAGGCTTGATCACATGCAGAACTTTTAAAGTGACAGTGCCTTGGATTGTGTCATAACAATAGAAGAAATACTATACATGGTATTGCTGCATTTGTGTAATTAGAACGAGAGTGCCCAAGTGGAACACTTAGAATTCTAACCCGATCATTATACACATTTAATAAAATCTAAATTTACAGATTTTATAAAAAAATAGAGCATGTTTAGAGTACACAAATCGGTAGAAAAAGAACACTTAAAAATATGTACATGGTAAGTAAATTCATCTATGTACATTATTTTGTGTTAGGATCCAATATTTCCAATTGTGTAAAACATTTTTTTTTTTTTTTTTAAAAACAATAGCTCAAATATTGATTAGCAGCATAAGTATGACACAATGATATGTATATTCTGAATAGAGCCCAAGTGGGCCAGTCACAATGTCTGCCCAAGACATATAAAGTGCTTAATGTGAGAGTGCAAAATTGGCAATAAAGTGCAAAGGAGTAGTAACAAATAATTCCAAATTTAAAATATGAACCAGTCATATACTGAAAACAAATATTAAAAAGTTCATCATATGTACAAGTGGAAACATCTTAAGGGGAACATATAATTTCTAATATATCCGGACAGGTCTTTATTGGCATACTAATAGATCCTAAAGACAGGTATAGAGATCTTCCCTGTCATTGAGGCCATTGGGATTCTTGGTGTTAAGTTCCAGGAATAATCTAGTCTCAAGGAGACGGAGTGTGGCCTCACGGTCGCCTCCTCTCCTTGAAGCCTCGACACAATCAATCAGAAAATATTGGAGTTGATCAGGAATGCCTAGGTGTTTGTCCTGGAAGTGCCTGGCAACCGGATAATTTTGATCATGTCCAGATATTGCACGTATGTGTTGGAGTATCCGTTTGTGGGCGGGCAGTTTGGTGCTACCCACATATTGGAGCCCACACGGACACTCCAACACATATATGGCATAATCTGTTTTGCACGTAAGCCACTTTGAGATGGCAGTAGGGTATTCATGAAAAGGACTTTTAAAATGGGTCCTATTGCTGCCAAAACGGCAGGCTTTGCACTGGGGACAAGTCTTTAAGCCTTTCTTCAAAACTGACCAGGTGGTGGAAATCTTTGGTTCCAAGGTATTGTTGACTAGAGCCTTTCACTTCGAAGGGGATCTTCTAAATGTTGGAACTGGTTTGGTATCCACCTTGTGACCAATAACTGGATCACTGCGAACCAGATTTTACGAAGAGCCCCATGTTGCCAATTAAATGTCAAAATAGCTCGTGGGGAACTGATTTGATCATCCCTGGTCACAGAAGCATCCAATTGGATATTTCTAATTTTTGGTATCAGTGCCTCCTTCCTACTTACTGAATTGGAACGTCTGATTGCTTTGACAAGATTTTCTGCGGAGTAGCCCCTAGCCAGGAAGCGTAACCTGCATGCCTCCTGTGCAGCCGCACACTCGGCATCTGTACTGCAGATTCTCCTTATTCGGAGCATCTCCCCGAAGGGAATGCTCCGAATTAAGTGAGCTGGATGTTGACTATTAGAGTGCAGGATGGTGTTGCCTGCACTAGGCTTCCTGTAAAGTCTCGTGTTGAGGGCAGTACCCTCCACAAATACCTCGACATCTAGAAAACAAATTGACTCAGAACTTAAG
This sequence comes from Lissotriton vulgaris, assembly GCF_964263255.1. NCBI lineage: Eukaryota > Metazoa > Chordata > Amphibia > Caudata > Salamandridae > Lissotriton > Lissotriton vulgaris. The sequence goes on from NW_028247831.1 coordinate 59,912, forward strand.
TTTGCAGTAAAATTAAGGTTGACAGTGTTCAAATTAATTAAATCAACAAACATCTTGGCACTCTCCTGACTACCCCTCCAAATCAAAAAAATGTCATCAATGTAACGCAAATATAAAACAATATTGTTAGAAATGAAATCATGATGTTGACCGACTAGGACCTGCTCCTCCCATAGCCCAACGTGTAAACACGCGTAGCTAGGTGAGAAGCAGGCCCCCATTGCCACACCTCTAACCTGATGGTAAATTGCGCCATTGAAGATAAAGAAATTTTGTTCCAGGCACATTCTGGTCATATCTACCAGCATTTTATTGTGTGACGTAGGATGAGGTAAGTCTTTGTTTAAATAGTAGTCCAAGGCCCTGAGTCCATCTTCATGTCGAATCGAGGTATAAAGGGATGAAACATCCAAAGTCATAAGTACCATGTTGTCTTCCCAAACAAAGTGTTCAATCTTGCCTAGAAAGTCAAAAGAATCCTTAACATAGGATTGAAGGTTCTTAACATGGCTTTGCAAGAAGAAGTCTATGTACTTCGAGACATGTTCCAGAGAGCTGTCTATGACCGAAATGATGGGGCGGCCGGGTGGTACATCACTGTCTTTATGGATTTTGGGGAGCAGATAAAATGAGGGAATAACCGGATGATCTTTTTTGAGGTATTTAAATTCCTCATGTGAGAGTAGTCCCGCACTTCTCCATACCTGGAGTTTTTGATGTTGTTCAGTCCATGTGTTTTTGACAATCTGGATATTGCTTCTGCGGTAGCATGATGCATCATTCAGTTGTAAATTCGCCTGTTGGAGATACATGTCTCTGGGCCACAGGACCACATTCCCGCCCTTATCGGCCTGCTTTACAATGACATTATGGTCCTTCTTGAGTTTCGTAATCAGCTGTTTGTGACATCGATTTTGTTTGGAGATGTGAAACTTCTTTTTGTTGGTTGTGGTATATAGATGTTTTATATCACGGACCATGCTCTCCTGAAATGTGTCCAGATTGTCATGAACCATGATTGGTTGGAAAGTGGATTTGGGCTTGAAAGGTGTAATCCGCTGTTCAGTTGATTCTAAAGGAACATCCCTCATAGTCCCTGAGGAAGACTGATTTTGTAAATCCCAAAGAGTGTTAAAAGTGGCCTGGCTTTGGCTGCTGGTAAAGGAGGGACTGGATGGTGTTTCAGGTACAGTGTTCTTTTTGGGATGTTGTTCAAAAAACTTTTTAAGTTTAAGTTTTCTTGTGAACCTGTATATATCCATGCGAGTATCAGCATAGTTCATATTGCATGGAGGGCAATACAAGAGTCCCAAGTTGAGTACAGCAGTCTCAGCAGAAGTAAGTTTTAAATTCGAGAGATTGACTACTGATTTTGTTTTGTTTTCCGTGTTTTCCTTTGATGCGTTTCCAATATCCTGGTTTGCCCGGGTTGCTGCCGTTTGAGCTTCCGGGCGCGGCATTTTCGACGTTGCCAGCGTTTGTTGTTTGCCCGCTGTTTTTTGGTGCGCGGGGTTTGTGTGACCTCAGGGTTTCGCGCCGATCCTGGTATAGGCAATCGACCTCCTGTGCCAAGGTGAGTTTGGTAAACCCCAAGGTTGCCTCACGGGTTGAATCCATTTCCGGATCACTCTCCACAGCTGAACTTAGACTGGAGAAAGAAGTAGCTGGTAACAAAGTGTCTTCCTTTGTTTGTTGCGACGTCATATTGGAACGCGCTTTCGCCTTCACCGCATCATATCTTTTGGCGAAAGTGAAAACTTGTCCATTTAAGTAGTCAATACGATCTCTCTCAAATTTAAATGCTTTTCTTTTTTTTATTATTTCTTCTTCTTTGGCCAAGCGGGTCATCATATCAGTTCTCATTTTATTGATAGCATCAGAGACTTCTATTTTGGATATTTCCTCCTCCAAAGCATCAATTTCAATCTGTAATTTAATGCAGTCGCTGTCAGCATATTTCACTAATATGCGTAAATATACGCTAGAGCAATTAAGGTTCGCTTCTGCCCATATATATATATATATATATATATAGCCTAAACATCCATGCTACGAGAACCCAGATCCGGCTATGCTAGCGGAATGGGCAGAAGCGAACCTTAATTGCTCTAGTGTATATTTACGCATATTAGTGAAATATGCTGACAGCGACTGCTGACAGCGACTGCATATATATATATATATCTATATATATATATATAGATATATATATATATATATAGCCTAAACATCCATGTATGACCCCCTGAGCACGCCTAGAAGGTCAGAATGTTTCTAGCCTGCCCCCTTCCCTTATTTCTCAACTTTGTTTCACTGTTTTCTTGTGAATCGGTTCTACCGATGCACAAGATGGCCATCAACATTTCCTGGTTTCGAGTGTTTACAGACAGTTGACAGCCAAGCAGCATGCAGCTCGCTCTCGTAATTGAACGGATCTCCGTACGCATGTAGAACTCTGTCTCTAGATATCGCTATGATTTTACTTTAAATTTTCTCAGAAACTACTGAACGGATTTACACCATTTAAGAAAAAGCACAATCTGCGAACCGAACTCTTCCTCGCTGCCAAATTTGGTGTAATTCCGTTCAGCCATTCGGGCTGTAGCCCTGGCTAAAGGTCCCTATGGAAAACACGTTTTGGCACCCCCCTGTTTTCTCCGCCCCCACTTGACGAATCACCCCCAAACTTTCAGGGAAGGATCGGAACTGAGCAGGCCAGTTTCTTTTGCCTCTTACTGCTTGATTCTGACCTTTATTCTGCCTCTTTCTTATCATTTCTTACCTTTATATTGCCTCTTTCTGCTTGGTTCTGACCTTCATTCTGCCTCTTTCTGGTTATTTGTGACCTTTATTCTGCCTATTGCTGCTCGTTTCTGATCTCTATTTTGCCTTTTTTTGCTCTTTTTAGAACTTTATTCTGCCTCCTTCCGCTTGTTTCCAATCTATACTCTGCCTCTTGATGCTCATTTCTGACCACTATTCTTCCTATTTCTGCTAGTTTGCAACCTCTATTCTGACTCTTGCTGCTCATTTCTCTTTTTCTTTAGCCTGTTACTGCTCATTCCTGGCCTTTATCCTGCCTCTTTCTGCTAATTTCTGGCCTTTATTTTTCCTCTTTTGGCTCTTCACGGGGCCAGGTTGGGGAGCCTCAAGGCCCCTATTGCAGGAGCCGGCATTGCTTTCACACACAGCTCTCTGTGTGTGAAAGCAATTTGACTGTTTCCCCGCTCACATGACAGCAGGGAAGAAACAGATAATTGCTCCACTTCCAGCATGTGAGAGCATTTTCACTACTCTTGCTTGCTGGAAGCCGAGTGTTTGTTGTGGCTTGGCAGGAATGGTTAAAACTCTGAGCAAGCCACAGCAAACATCTATGTTCTTTTGGTGAGCACCCCAGGACATAGCAGGAGCCAGTCCCCGTGT
>NW_028247832.1:0-55719 GCF_964263255.1 Lissotriton vulgaris
TCAGAAAACGTGGTGGACTGTAGGCCCGGCGGGACATACACGGAGAGTATGGAGATCGTCTTACCCTCCCAGCGGCCCGTAATGGCTGCATATCGGCCTCTATCATCCAGCACGGTGTCATCTATCTCCAAGGGGAGGGAACTCCTCACTAGGACACCCGCCCGCCTCGTCCCAGTAGTAAATCCAGAATGTGCCGCCAGAGGATAACCCCTTCTGTTCAATGCATGGCAAGTGTTCCCTATCAGATGTGTTTCCTGTAGTAACACTATATCTGGTGAAAGACGCTTCAAATATTGTAGAACTATCCCCCGCTTGATCCTATCGCCCAGACCATTAACATTCCAACTCAGCACCCTCAGCCCCCTACCCCCCATTCCAGAAATGAGAACTGTGCTCCCCCAACAAAGAAACAGGCACAATAGACGGAATATGCAGCAAAGTGAAGCCTCGGAGTAAACAAAGAAACAAAGACCCCACCTCCAGGAAAGTCCCCAAAACACACACCCCACCCTGCACCCCTGCGTTAGACCAAAAAGCCACCCCAACGTGCAGTGTGCCTGTCGCCCCATTAAACTAACCTACGAAAAGAGAGAAAAAAACAACTCCAGAGGAGGAAGAATCCCGAGTCCTCCCACCCCCGGGTAATCACCGATCTCTGTACATAGGAATCATCAAACCGCTGCTGTAAGTCCATATAGCTGGCACGCCGGTAGGGACTCATTCCTCCTGTTCCTCCAGGCCACCTTCAGCGCCTCTTGATTGTTCCGGGCAGTTCCGATGTGCCGGCAGAGTATCGAGCCAGTCGCTGACAACCTCTGGGCGGTCAAAGAAGAGTGCACGTTCCTCGTATTCAATCCTCAATCGGGCCGGGAAAAGCATGGCATACTTTAGTCCCATGTATCTAAGTCGCCGTTTCACCCCCGTGAAGCCCATGCGTTGTTTTTGCACCGCCCGTGTAAAGTCTGGATAAGAACTGATCGACGCGTTGTCAAATTTTGTGGGCCCATTAGTGCGTGATGCTTGAAGAATAGCGTCCCTGTCCCGAAAATTACAAATCCTGGCTATGATAGGCCTCGGTGCGGCACCCAGTTTAGGCCTACCGCCTGGAACTCTGTGGGCGCGCTCCACGGTGAAATAGTTACTGTGGCCCTTAGGCGCTAGGTGATTCAACACAAGGTCTTCCACCAAAAGGTCTGAGGATAGTTCAATGGAGTTCTCCGGAACACCAATAATACAGACGTTGTTGCGCCTGGCCCGGCTCTCGAAATCATCCAGCCGACGGGCAAACAAGTCATTGGATGTCCGGAGATTACGGACTTCGGTCTGAAGGTCCGAGACATCAGTAGTGAGACTTGCAGTCTTAATGTCCAGGGACTTGACCCGCTCATTGGTCTTTGCGAGATCCGTCCTGATGAGGTTGACTTCAATCGCCACGGTGTCTATCTTAGAAGCCAGTGTCTCATACTGCTGACCCAAAAAGGTCTTCACACTAGCAATGGCGCCCATGACGTCTCGCAGTGTCAATTCTTCCGTCGCAGGAGAGCCATCTCCGGTCTCGTCTGAGACTTTGCCCACTCCACCAGGGGATCCCTTCGGGCGGGTGAAGCGATCCATAGTATTGGTTTGGGTGACACCCCCTTGGAATGTGCCCCTGGTGGCCCGCTTCTCACTCTCCGACTTGCCCGCCATGTTGGGTAGCGAGCCCCGTCGGGCCTTTTGAGATCTGGTTATAATCGCTCTCCGCAGAACTGACTTGTGGAGTCAGGGATGAGGGCGAAAGACAGAAGATAAGCCTGGAGCCGGCAGCAAGACCCAGGCCAGCAGTGTCAACAGGCAGCAAGTCGCAGTAGACAGTGACCAAAAACAAAACTGCAAGTACCACAGGGGCAGCGGCCGGGTCTCACTGACCGTTGTTGTTCAATTGCCACCTGGGTACCTTGGGGACTCGAGTCCGTGGATAATCGTCGATGTAGGCCGCTAGTTTCGAGGGGTAGTGAGTCCGGTTCCCGGCGGCCAAATCAATTTTTGAAAAAAGATATTGTGTCAGCAGGGCATCAGCTAGTAGAACCAGTCATCAAAATCAGGATACGTGGCAGGATAGATGTGGGAGGCGGAAAGGGTCTCGGGAGCCCTGTGCTCACGCGTCCATCTTGGATACGCGCAAAGCTCCCCCCCCCCCCCAAACGTGCATTTTATCGCTAACCAGGCCACAAAGTCATATACAGACTCATGTGGTTTTTGATGTTGAGTATAAAATTTGTGGCGCTGTATGACAATGTTTAAGGTTTTTGTAAAACGCTTATGCAAAGGCACTTTTACTTCTTTATACACAACCTCTATTTTGCCTCCATCCTCTTCATGCACATGTGGTATATACTTGAATAAGTGCTGACCTTCCGAGCTTAAACATACTATTGATAAAGCCACTTTCCTGAGGGCGTTACAGCAAACAAATGATGGACGGAATGCCGACAATGCAAACTTTCTCCCCAATCAAAAGATCTGGGTTAAATCCATTGTTCTTTTGTTCACTACGCCACCCCATTTTGGACCCAGTCATATGCAAATCAGTCTAGACCCTGTGCCCCATGGGAACAGTCCAGACCGTACTGCAAGGCCAGGTCCTCCCTGCTTGTTTCCGGTCCAGGGAGGACCTGGCTTGGCAGTTCAGGCTAGACTGTTCCCACAAGGAATAGGGTCAAGACTGATTTGCATATGGCTGGGTCCAAACTGGGGTGGTGTGGTGAGCAAAACAATGATGGATTACACCCAGATCCTTGTGACTAGAGGTGAATGACTGCATTGTCCAGCATTCTGTCCATCAATTGTTTCTTTTGCATATGTTGTAGTAAGTGGGAAGGGAATGCCCAGACAAGGGTCCCGTGCTCACTACACCAGTGGATTCAAGCTAGCCTGCTGGAGACTTGGAAATAAACAGCTGATTTGTTTATTGGGCAGAGGAAATCCTGTCAATTGCCATGATGATAGAAGTGCCAGCACTGTAGCCTGTGTAGGCATCAAGCAGCCCTGGTTTCAGACGATGCAACAAGAATTACCAACACTGCACCACAAATACCACAAAATACCAGGAATTGCCACCCCTGTGTCAGGGTGCTGCTGTCCGTTTGAAGAAAAAAAGAAGTCCTGGTCTCGACGGAGTATAAATTGCAACGGTATTGTTTTTAACTTGGGTACTCGCTTTTTTAAAATTATTGTAGAATTATTGTATTTTGAGATGGCCCAAAGGTTTTTAACACCTTAGCAGAGTTGAACGTTCAGCGCCCAGTGCTTAACGTTCGAATAACCGGTGCGGCCCCGTCGGCCAACGGTCGTACGCAGCACTGGCAAGGTAGTGCTCGCAACGACTGTTGGCCGACAGCAGCACTTAAAGGGTTAAAGGATGTGTTGTTGTCTTTGTATTTGTCTTTTTGTACTTTTATGATTTTAACAAAAATCGAATAAAGTGGATAAAGTGAAGTGTCAGGGTGAACATTCCTCTAAAGTGGAGTACCACTGTGCAAGGAATACCCAAACTATTTAAAGAATTATCACTATACTGTAGGACCCCATTATGACGACATGGATGAGCACTGCTGGGCTATTAATACTTACATTATGCCAAGAATGACTATCATTCAGGCTCAACATTATGTCAGAGGAAGGCTCCATCATACCATGCATGCCCAAAATTTACCTGGAATTACCACACTAATGTCAGAACTATGCAAACGATTAACTCTATTATAACATAGATGACTTTAATATGCCAAGAATTACCAACCTTCTGCCAGAGCCAGCATAGATGCCTACTAGTTGCGAAGAAGTACCACCATTATTTGGACGTGCAGACACAGGGGTTAAGGAAACCTAGGGTTTAAGCAGGGTATTAGTTCAGCTGGACGATACTGCTTCTCCCCTGGTGGAGGGATTTCTTTTATTTTGGTTTTGTTTTCTACCCATTATAAAAACACTAGAAGGTGGGCTCTTTTACCACCTATTCACCTTCGTTTCACAGCAACACCACATTCCAGCTCACCAAAGTACTCATCTTCTGGGAGAACAAGTACGTCAATGCATCACTTTGCAGGGTAATGAAGGCAAAACGTGACTAAAGATACATTAAAATAAAATATAAATATTTATCTGTGGGGTAAAAAATGGAACAGGAAAATACATGCAAAAGGTAGAGAGAAAAAGGCAACTCACCAAAGTTGAAGCTCGGTGGAGGAGTCTTGTGGGAACTCTTTCAGGAGTTAGAGGGCTGGCAGGTGTACTGGGCTCAGAGTGAAACAATCGGAGCCTTTTACCATTGATGTCTTGGGACTTTACCTTACCACTGAGCCCAAACCTCAGGAACAAGTACACCCTCTTAGGCACTTGTTCCTCAGGACAGCGGAGACTAGCAGCCTAAGGCATCCCCAGGGAAGTGGTGTAGGGTTATAGACTCAGATTATAATAAGACAACCAACCTAGGTCAATAAATTATGTCCAGCTAGCGCATGTTTTTCTTTTTTTAGCAAAACAATAATTTGCCTAATTTCTCATACAATGGCATATTGTATAGAATATCAGATAGCAACAATTACCACTAATTCTTGAATGAAGAAACAGCGGTTCTAGTGGGGGAGATCCCATTGATACTCTGTACAAGACAAAATATGGTGTGTGTGGGAGTTCTGCTTGGAATTCTTTGGTAGTCGTTATCTGTGTGACCAACCCAGCCTTAATCGTTGTTGATGCGAGTTCCCCTTTCCTCCCACACCTGTCGAACAAGTTACTTACCTTTGTTAACGATGTATCTAGTAGAGACAGTCTAGCCGCAGATTACTTTACTTATAATTTACCCATGCGCCAGTCTGGATCCAGAGATTTTTCAGCAGTACCTATGGGCGCAGGGAGTGGCATCGCATGGCTCCGCACTGATGTCATTCACGGATAGGACGTCAGTGGAGCCATACAGTCCCTCCCAGCATTCTGACGTCAGTTTTCTACTGTGAAACTTTCCGCACCAGAATGCAGAGCCACTTGTAAAACTTGATGTGGGAACAGTGTGCCAAAAAAGATCATAACATGTGAAACAGCAGAAACGGATTTAAGATAAAATGCCCAAGAATGAGATAGAAACAAGGGGGGAGAGTAAGCACTCACTCCATACAAAAACCCTGCATAAGGGAAAAATGATTCCCTCTTAAGAGGAAAACAGTAATGGACATGAATGTACGGCAAATGTCTACATTCCTGCAACAACAGAGAGTGACTTCTAATGCACACTAAATAAGATCTATTGGAAGTATCAGAGAGAAAGAAGCACCGAACCAGGGAGACAAACTACAAGGGAGGGGGGATTGAGAACAACCCCCACACTGCAGCGTGCAAAAATGTGCATGCCCACTTGAATCCACCACCCAAAAACGAGAGTGGCTGGTGAAAGTAACAGGTAACACAGAAAAGAACGTCCTGACTTAGTCAAGGGTGTGAAGTATATCAACACTCACTGACAGAGTTCACTTGCAGAAAGACCAGTGGTGTAACAACCTCAGTATGAAAGGGCCCTCGTAGAATGGGGAGGATCCGTGGGCATTAAGGAATCTGCGACTAGACTGTGTCTCTACTAGATACATCGTTACCAAAGGTAATTAACTTGTTCATCTGATAGAGACATCTAGCCGCAATTTTCTAAACTTAGAAATAGATACCATAGCTATACCCCATAGGAGGAGGGTCTAGGACTGAACCCCACCAAGTTCTACAGGAGAACTAGTTTGTCAATAAGGATTGACCAAAACGGGTGGGAACAGCAAAGCGCAAGCGTGGCGGTCACAAAAAAAACAACAAGCTCTGTATAAAATTTCCTCAATAGATAAAATCAGAGAAAATACAGTCTATAGAGGGTAGCATTGAATACTTCACCCTTAAGAAAGGGAAAAAGGAAAATCAAATAATCAAAAAAGGGCCATTGCACAATGGAAAGAAAACGCATAAGCTTCTGGCAAGAAGGACTAGAAGCAGAATTGAATACTGGGTCCTAGGAATCTGCAAAAATCATTTCCCGAAGGAAAATACACCAGCGGAATAGATGCAGAGCAGACACAGAGAGCATCCACAACAGCGGATGCTAATAGAGAGACATATATAGATACAGCTGTCTCCTCTGTATACAGAAATAAAACCATATATAAATAGATATATATATATATATGCATATATTACCTACTGGCGGTCGCCAGTAGGTAGTTATAGTTAGGACCTAGTTTCCATAGGAAAAGCATTTTTTGCTTTCCCAATAACTTTGGCGCCGGTAGACTAATCTTCGCAAAAGTTTCAAAACTCATGGGGTGCTCAGGTCAGCTCCTATCTTGAAAGTTTCGGGGTGATTCGGAAAGCGGGGACCGAGAAAAAAGGGGGGTCCCAAAACGTGTTTTCTCCATGTTAATTCCCATAGGAAACTTTAAACACGGCTACAGCCCGAACTGCTGAACGGAATTACACCAAATTTTGCAAAAAGATAGCCCTTGTTTCTGAAGGAACTCTCTTAAATAGTGTAAATCCGTTCAGTAGTACCTGAGAAATTTTAAAAAAAGGTCGAAAAAGGCATTTTCCATAGGAAATTTAAGACACAGCTACAGCTCGAACTGCTGAACGGAATTACACCAAATTTAGCATAAAGGTAGCCCTTGTTTCAGAAATAACTCTTTCTTAAATAGTGTAAATCCGTTCAGTAGTTGCTGAGAAAATACAAGTTTCGATATATAGAGGCCCGGATGATCCGCGCACCCTTCCAACCACGAGCTTTATTTTAATTGGCTGTCAACTCTCCAAATCAGAACGTGTTGGCAGCCATCTTGTGCCTCAGAAACCAAGGCACAAGAAAAAATAAAAACAAACGCGAAAAACAAGTAAAGGGGGCAGGGTAGAAACACCCTGACCCCATAGGCCTGCTCAGGGGGTCCCAAAAGCACCCACCAGGGCCAAAAAAAGCATTGAAAGAAATAAATTGGCGAAATTCGCGCACCCAGCGCAAATTTTAGCCCAAAAAAATAAATAAATAACTAAGCGCGGGCTTCCGCGCTTCGTTATTATTTAGCCCCAGCATGTAAAATTGAAATGAAGGAAGCCCAGGCAGGCTCCCTCAGCCCCGGGGACCGGGGCTTTGCTTTTTTCATGTATGGGCCCCCACTAGCCTCGGGGAGCCCCACCCCGGGGACTTTTAGTAATTATTTTGCGGGGGCACACGGCCTGCACGCTGCCCCGGCGACCGCCACCTCCTGGGCTTTTGAAAAAATAATCATACACCTGTGTGTGTGTGTGGGGGGGGGGGCTCGAACCCTCCCATATGCCCCGGGGACCGCCACCTACCCGGGAAACTAATATTCAAATTTGGGGGTCCGTAATGGACCCCCGAGCCCACCACCTCCCCGGGGCCGTGCAGACATTGGGAGGGAGACCGGGCGGCCCCCTCCTGGAGCCCTTGATGGCCCTGGGGTCCGCCACCCCCCAGGGCCGGCTCCTGCAGTGTCCCGGGGTGCCCACCCCCAGGACACTGCTGTTTGCAGTGACAGGGCGGTTCCCGCCCTGTCATTGCAAACTCTGCTTTGGAAACCTGCTCTCGCTTCAATGAAGCAAAGCAGGATTGCTTTACCATAAAGGGAGCTGCATGTCAGCGGCTCCCCTTATGGAAAAGCAGTGCCGGCACCCGCAGGAGGAGGGGAGCCGGCGGGACCGTGGGGGCATTGGGGCTCCCCCCACGGTCCCCAACAATGAGACCAGGCCCCGGGGCCATGAGTGGCCCAGGAGGGGGGCCACGTGGTCTCCCTCCCCTACAATAACTTTTAAAAGGCAGGCCGGCACCGGGGGATGGGGTACCAGGGGCCATAATTGGCCTGAAGAGGGGGGCCACGGGCCTCCTTCCGAAAAATAAATTTTAAAAGCAATGGCCTAGCCCCGGGGATGGGGTCCCCGGGGCTGGATTAACCACAGAAGAGGGGTCCACACGGCCTCCTTCCCGTTTCTATTTTTTTTTATTATAAAGGGGTCATGCCTTTGGGGATGGGGTCCTCAGGGCCCAAAAAAAGCAAAAGGAAGGGGGACCACACAGCCCCTTTCTAAAAAAAAGACCGGCATCGTGAGGCCCCGCTCCCTCCCAGCAACACGCATTTTAAGTTGGGGAAATAATTCCGCTTCAATACTGGGGATCCCTGGGAGCCAACTAGCCCACCGGGTACCTCCAGTGTGCGATGCAGACATGCGATGCAGAGAACGCAGCTCTGTGGCGCTTACTGGAGGTACCTGGTGGGCTAGTTGGACCACAGGGACGCTCTGGATTCAAGGGGACTTAATCCCCCAACTTAAAACGTGCCACGGGCGTGTTTGCACAGTGGTGAATGGAGGGGCTGGGGTGACATGTGTGCAAACACGCCCTTTGGCGCGTTTTAAGTTAGGGAATTAATTCCCCTTTAATCCTGGGGGTCCCTGGGGGCCAACTAGCCCACCAGGTACCTCCAATAAGCGCCACAGACCTGCGTTGCAGAGAGGTTGTCCAGGCCACGCCCCTTTTTACACCTCTCTGCAACGCAGCTCTATGGCGCTTACTGGAGGTACCTCGTGGGCTAGTTGGACCCCAGGGACCCTCAGGATTCAAGGGGACTTTATCCCCAACTTGTATTCATCATGTTTATAATGCTAATTTTTCATGACTTAAGCAGATGACCAAATGACATCACAATCGGTTTTTATCCATCCTGGAACCCATTTTGATCTGGGTTTCCTTCCTCTCATTAGCCCAAAAGAAGAGAATTTTGTAGCATCAGAAGTGGAGACTCTATAGGACCAAAGAGTTTTAAACACTTATCATATTATCAGAAGTAAATTGTACCCCATTGTCACAGATGATCATAGTGGGAGTATCTTCATTTAGAAAAACTTCATAAAAAAACATTATTACCGTGTTAGTGTCTAATTTCTTTATGATTTTGATAACAGGCCATTTAGAGAACACATCCATCATGGAGATGACATATTTCCCTGAGCTACCAACAGGCCCCATAATGTCCGCTTCCACATTCTGCCAGGGATATTCTGGACACATAAAATCACTCATAGGTGGTTTTAATGTTTTAAGAGATTTGTCAGCAGAAGTACATAACTCGCACTGTCTAACCGATCTTTCAACTTCGATGTCTATACCTGGTCACCAAAATTTACTTTTAACAATGGATTTGGTTTTTATAAATTCCTAGATGGCCTTCTTGACACAAGGAAATTACCTTATCCCTAAGCATAAAAGGTGCAACCAATTTATCACCTCTAAGAAGATTACCATCTAAACAAACCAATTAGTTCCTGACCTCCCGAAATGCTTTTTGTTCTTTCAATTCAACTTTACGTGGCCATTCAACATTTACAAACTCCATAATTTTCTTCAAAATATCATCTTTTTCTAAAGCTTCGTCCCATTCAGACCTATGAATCGATTCAATACCATGGTCCCATAACCAAGCGACCTAAACATCTTCCATAAGATCATCCTGATTTTCAATCAACTGGGTCGAAAATCTTGAAATAAAATCTGCTATGGCATTATCCTTACCCAGAATATAAACTACTTTATAGATGTAATCTAAACGTCTCATAGAAATTCTTGCTAACCTTGCAGAAACGTTGATCATACCCATATTGGATAGAACTTTAACCAAAGGCTTGTGATCACACTTATTGATAACATCCTTGCCCTAAACATAAGTTCTAAAATGTTCCAAAGACAAGGCACAAGCAACAGCTTCACGTTCTAGGACTACATATTTGCCCTCAGCAGGAGATAATGATCTTGAAGCATATGCTACAATAAATTCCTTACCATTCTCATCAAGTTGAGAAAAAACAGCTCTTGTACCAGTGGCACTGGCATCAGTAGTGATATTCTTGCCAAAAGGATAAAAACCTTGGAGAGCAGGAGCTTGAGCAATAGCAGTTTTAATGTCTTCAAATCCTTCTTACAAGAATTGCACCACACAAACTCTGTTTTAGCTTTTAGAAGTTGTCTAATGTGGAAAGTTCTACAATAATTTTTTTCTATGAATTTTGAAAAAAACTTCACCATACCAAGAAATGATTTAACATCATCTTTACTTTTGAGGTCTGGTGCATCAGTTATAGAGACTAGCTTAGCTTTAGAATGTATACCTACAGCACTGATTTCATGTCCCAAATAGTTTACACTAGAAGCAGCAAACTTGCATTTAGAGTATTCAACAGTTAATCCAAATATGTTTAGGAAGGAGAGTACTTCCATAAGTTTAGATTTGCAGTCACCATTGTTCTTCCCCATACCCAAAATATCATCTTGAAATATTAATACATAGTCCAGATGGCCGAAGAGGTTATGCATTTGGCGCTGAAAGACAGCGGAAGCAGATACTTGGCCAAAAGGCATTCTAGTATATCTGAAACAACCAATATGAGACACAAAAGCAGTGAAATCCTTACAAGAATCGGATAAAGGAATTTGGTGATAGGCCTGGGACAGGTCTATAGTTGAAAAAAAACTTGCATGTCTCTGGTTTTAGAAAGCATTTCATTAATTTTGGGAAGGGGAAATTGATCAACTTGAATATTAGCATTTGAATGGCGTAAATCAATGCAGAGCCTAATTTTACCATTGGCCTTCCAGGCTGCGACCAATGGAGAAATCCATTGAGAACTCTCAATTGGCTCTATAACACAAATCTATTCATTTCAGTAGCTACTTCCTCCCTGACTGCAAATGGAATATTCCTTAATTTGTGAATTTTAGAAACTGCATCCGGTTTCAAACAAATGCAATGTTCAAAACTCTCGATTTTGCCAAGAGTCCCCGAAAATACATTTGGAAAATCATTGCGTAGACACTTCCCTAAAGAATCACCATCTAAAATTAGAACTTGTTCAATCCCATTGAGATCTAAAATGATGTTCAATTTCTTTTGATCTTTCCAACCTAGGACAGATGGTCCTTTTCTAGAAACCTACATTTTGCAAAGCACACTCCTGTGTTTGAATCTGAACAGGAGTTTCCTAAAACCTAAAAGTTCAATTGGATCTCCAATAAAATTCTCCGGGGATATATCCAGAGCCAACAAACTTGACCCAATTTTGTTAATAAATTTATCAACCCAAACAGATTCATTATTAATTGTAAAAGGTGAACCCGAATCCGCAGCAATGTGAATACTTACACCACCCGTAAACATAGAGCACATAGGCTTGTTTGACTGTTCGTTGCTACACATGTTCAAAACAACTCTGTCACCAGCATTAGAAGCATTTCAATTATCCTCATGACTGTCATCACTAGAATTTAGATCACTTGACTCTATTAGATTTCTTATCGTGACATACTTTGCTAAAGTGACCTGCTTTTCCACAATTGCAGCAACAACTTCTCATTGATGGACATCTTTTATCGTTCGCTAGGTGGTTTTTACTATCACACCTGAAGCAACAACATTATTTTTTATTTGAAGTGTTTTCTTTCCTATTGCAATTTTTCCTTCTTGAATTGCTCTTGAATCTGCTGGATAAAACACTGGCTACTGTTTCTTAGATGTTGTCTCTTGTTAGGAAACTTCAGAACCTTTGACTGCTTTCGCACATCTACCAGACAATTCACATTTGTGGGCTACTGCAAGAACATCTTTAAGGGGATAATCTCCGTTGCTCCAGAGTCTGTGGTAGAATTTTTCTACCACAGTTCAAGGACAAGCAATCCCTTATTAATTCCTCAGTTAGCTTAGTTTCATCTTTCGGCCATATTCCTCTCCAAAAAGTAATCCCCGCTATATTAATAAAATCACATATGAAATACGTTACTTACCTGTAACTGCAGTTATCCAGTATTGGTGTCTTTCATAGATTCACATGCCTGAATCATTCCCTGTCGTCGGGATGGGAGTCCCCGGTACATAAATAAAGTAATGTCCTATAGACATATAGAGAAAAAGGCCTACAGGCTTTACATTAGTAACATATCCATGTCCTTTTGTAAAAAGGACCAAACTCTAGAAGAGAGCCAATCAGCTGTCACCTCCCTCTAGAACCTTCCTGGAAGGAGCCTCAGTATCTCAGATGTTTGTACGCACAAAGCTAAGTAGTCGTGCCACTGAGAGAATTAGGTGAGTCCTCCCAGGGGAGGTGGGAGGGATGCATGTGAATCTATGAAAGACACCAATACCGGATGACTGCAGTTACAGGTAAGTAACGCATTTCTTATCCAGTATTATGGGTGTCTTTCATAGAATCACATGCCTGAATCAGAGTAGCAAGAAATGGAGAGAGCACATTTCAGATGGTACATTATATACAAGTCATTAGATAATAACATATCAAGCGACTAGCCAGAGCAAATATTTGCAAACAACAAGTACCAATAAATGACATAGTAGAGAAATGTGCGTACATGAAAAGGATGGAGGGATGAAAGAAGGCTCACCTCTAGTGAAATAGATGGCGAAGTACTGCTTGTCCCATCGCTGCTTCCTTCATAAGTTCTGTGTCCAGGCAGTAATGCCTAGTGAAGGTATGTGGCGACTTCCATGTTGCCACTCTGCAAATGTCAATGACAGGCACACCTGCGAACAGTGCTATGGATGTGGACATCGCCCTAGTAGAATGGATCATACTCTGGAATGCAGCAGATGTCCTGCTTGTTCATGACAAAAAGATCGCCGCCGAGATCCAGCGGCTAATGCTCAGTTTAGTGAGTGGAACACCATTCCTGGGCGTGCTGTAAGCACAAATAGCTGATTTGACTATCTGAAAGCTTTTGTCTTGCCTATATAAAATTGTAAGCACTTTCTGAGATCCAATGAATGAAATGACCTTTCCGCTGCCGTACTGGGATTCGGGAAGAAAGAGCGTAAAACCACAGGCTCATTAAGATGGAAATCCGATGGGACTTTTGGAATAAACTTCGGATTTGTCCGTAAGATCACTCGGTCTTGTTTAAATTGTAGGAAAGGATCTTGAAATCGAGAATGCCTGCAGCTCACTCACCCTCCTCACGGAGGTGAGCGCAAGAAGGAGAGCTGTCTTTCAAGATAAGTATTTCAGGTCAGCCTTGTGCACTGGCTCAAAGGGATGCTTCATGAGTTGATTAAGGACTATATTAAGGTGCCAGTAGGTGGCAACATTTTTACCGGAGGGAAATTCCTGCACAATCCTTTTAAAAAGTGTTTTATTAGTCTATGAGACCAGAGAGAAGGACCCGCTGAGGATCTCTTGAAACGGGATATTGCAGCCATGTGGACCCTGATGGAGGAGTGAGCAAGGCCTGACGTTGCCAAGTGTAAAAGATGAGGTAAAACCTGCTCCGGAGAGGAAGAAAAAGGGTGTATTCCTCGATTTCTACACCATATACAAAACCTGTATGTTTTATTGGTGCTATCCGCTCGAGCCCGAGCTAGGATGGCTCTACAGTCAGCTGAAATATTCAAATTCCGAAGGTCTCGGAACTCAAGAGCCAGGCGGCTAACCTGAGAGATGGTAGATTCGGATGTTGGACTTGCCGGTTGCTCATTATGAGTAGAGACGGACACTGCTTCAGACGGATCTGTGGCTCCAGAGATAGGCGGTGGAGTTCTGTGAACCAATGCTGTTGTGGCCAAGTTGGGGCTATTAAAATGAGAGTACAAGGTTCCTCTTAAATTTTTCTGAGGACTCTGGGAAGCATCGGGAATGGCGGAAAGGCGTAGGCAAAGACGTTGCGCCATGCGATCGAAAATGCATTCCCTAGAGACCCTGACTGGGGATGCCAACTTGCGAAGTGTGGGCATTTGGCGTTGTCTCTTGTCGCAAATAGGTCGATTTGTGGAGTGCCCCATCTCGAGAAGATTTGGTTGAGTATCTTCTGATCCAGTTCCCACTCATGAGATGATGTTTTTTGTTTGCTCAAGTAGTCGGCGAGTACATTGTCCATGCCTGGGACATACTCCGCCCGAAGGGATATCTTGTTTGAGATTTGCCAATTCCAGATTCTCTGCGACTCGCGAGAGAGTGTCAGCGAGCATGTGCTACCCTGTTTGTTGAGGTAGTACATCGTCGTGGTGTTGTCTGTCCGGACGAGCACCAGGGAATGTTTGATTCTTGGCAGGAAAGCTTGAAGGGCCAGGAAGACCGCCCGCAGTTCGAGCAGATTGATATGTAGTTTCTTCTCCATATGAGACCACTTCCCGCTTATCTGTAGCTCTTGCGAAAAGCTCCCCAGCCTTCCAAGGAGGCGTCTGTTGTGGTAACATGAGGAGCAGCCAGGAGCGGGAATGACAAGCCTTGAGACAGGTTTTGAGAGGACATCCACCATTGCAGGGCTCTGACCATCTGAGGATTTACTTTTATGTGGTCGTCGAATGACCGTGTGCATTGGACCCACTGCTTCGAGAGCGCCTCCTGTAGAGGTCTCATTCGTAGTCGACAGTGAGGAATCAGGAGGATACACGATGACATCATCCCCAGGAGGGATTTGAAGAGGCAGACTGTCAAGACTTTCTTCGAGGCTACTATAGCAGCTAGTGCAAGGAGCTTGTTCATCCTCTCTCAGGATGGGAAAGCTTTTGCTGACCGTGTATCCAGGGTTGCACCTAGGAAACTGATGCACTGAGAAGGTTGTAGGACCGATTTTTTCTGATTGAGGGTGAGACTTAAGCAATCAAAAAGCTTTAAACAGGCTTTGGAAGACCTGGACGCGTCTTCTAAGGATGGAGCCTTGACCAGCCAGTCGTTCAGATACGGAAAGACTTGGTGATGGCACTGTCTGAGATATGCCGCCACCGGGGAAATATATGCGCGGTGCAGACTTAAGCCCGAAGGGCAGGACACGAAACTGCAAGTGTCTGACCGCTACTGCAAATCGCAAATACTTTTTGTGATTCCCGTGAATTGGGATATGGAAGTAAGCGTCCTGTAGGTCAAGGGACGCCATAAAATCCTGCTCTTCCAGTACTTGCAAGACCTCCTGGATCGTTATCATGCGAAACGACTGCTTCTATAGGAATTTGCTGAGGGCCCGGAGGTCCAAGATTGGTCTCCACTTCTTTTCTTTTTTCTGAATAAAAAAAGAAGCGGGAATAAAACCCTTTTCCCTTCTGAGATGGAGGTACTCTCTCTATTGCTCCTTTCTGCAGCACAATCGATATCTCTCCTAGAAGCAGCCGTAGATTTTTGTGATGCATTGAGCGGGCGGAGTTTGTGGAGGGATTTATATGAATTCCATAGAGTGGCCAAATTGTACTAATTGAAGGACCCAACGGTCTGTAGTAATCTTTCTCCAATTTTGTAAAAAAAAAGTGGGAAATCTTTCCTCCAATTCTTAATGAGTGAAAAGAAGTCTGGACTGGCTGAATAAACATGTCATTGTCTGCGTCAGTTGTTTTTTCGCTGTCCTATGCCTCGAAAGGACGACTTCCCAAAAGAGGATTGCTGGTTTCGCTGTTGTTGGCGCTGTTGGCGTTGCGGTCTACTCTGGCCTGAAGAGTAGGAAGACTTGTATTGATAATTTCCTCTGTAGGAAGACTGTCCTCTTCCTCTATTTCCACGAAAGGACTGGTTCTTATACTGAAGAGTGTCCAAAGCTCTCGCAGTGTCTGTGCCCTTTTTTATAGTTTGCAATGCTTCGTCAATTTTTGTGCCAAATAGTAACTGGCCATCATATGGCATGTCCAAAATCTTTGTTTGCACCTTAGGACGGAAAGAGGTTGCCTTTAGCCATCCTTGGCGCCGCAAGACTGCTGCTCCAGCCAACTGGCGGAGCCCTGTCATAGCAATGTCCATCGGGCAGTCTATAGTTTCTGACGCCAATGCTTCACCATCTAGCAGAATCTTCTTTACTTCCTCTTTGGATGAATCTGGCAATTCCGACAGGTATGGGGCTATGTGTGTCCACAATTGTCTATTATAGCGTCCGAAGAGCGCTAGGGCGTTCGCTGCCTTTACCGTCATTGCAGACATTGAGGAAAACCTTTTCCCAATGTTGTCCAATCTTCTTCCCTCCTATTCAGGATGAACCGACAAAGGGGCCGAAGGATTCTTGGAGTTCTTCTGGGCCACCTGTGTCACCACGGAGTCCGGCTTAGGATGTCCTGTCAAACACTCCGGTGCTGTATCTGGTGCCCTATACTTCTTATCCAACCGAGGGATCACTGGTGATACAGAGGAGGGTTCTTTGAAGTCATACAAAAAGCAGCCCTGTTCCTGAGAGACCATCGAGATCTTAAAACGTTGAGCAGCCCTCTCCACCACATTATAAGAGATTCCAGAATTGTCGGAATTTCCCTCGTCGACGAGCCCGTTGACGAGATCGCTGTCATAGACTATGCTGTCGTAGACGAGCAGTCATAGACGACGCCGTAGACGATCCGTCGTAGACGAGGCCACCGTAGACGAGGCCATCGTCGACGCTGTAGACAGGCCATCGTAGACGAGCAGTCATGGACGAGGCCGCCTTCGATGACGCCGTCGTAGGCGAGCCATCGTAGACAAGCCATCGTAGATGAGGCCATCATAGACGAGGCCATCATAGACGCCGTAAACAGGCGGTCGTAGACTAGTAGTTGTCGACGACGCAGTCTTAGACAAGGCCGTCGTCGACAACGCCGTCGTAGACGAGCCATTGTAGGTGAGCCATCGTAGACGAGGCCATCGTAGACTAGGCCATCGTAGACGAGGTCATCGTAGACGAGGTCATCGTAGACGGAGAGGCTGTAATAGGCAATGATGATGGTTTCTTCGTCGACGATCCTGTTGACGATGTTGGCTTCTTAGACTTTACCTCAGGAGGTATAGAAGACGCCTTCCTGAAGGGTCCTATGACCAGAGGAGGTGATTTGACGGCTCAGAAGTCGTCTTTTTCACATGATTTTTCCCCAAAAGCAAGTCCTTTACTCTCCTTTTCCACAGAGTGAGGAGATTTTGAAGGACTGCGCCCAGAAGACCCATGAGTGGTCTTTTTGAGGGCCTTCTCAAGACGTTCCCCTGAGGAATGAGTTTGAGGAGATTTCCTTCTCTTTTGAGATCTCCTAGATGTTGAGGACAACGCCTCATCACTGTCACTGGAGAAAATAAAAACCTCCTTTCTGGTCTTAGCGTTTGACACCATATTAAAAGTCGCCCTTCACGACCTCTCAAAAACGTACTTGAGAAAGTGCGACATACCTTGCAGTTTTTGGCCTGCGGTATAGACAGTAAATGCAGTCAGTGTGAGGATCATCAGTGTAGAGCAACCTCTTGGAACAAGTTGCACAGGCTCTAAATAATCCTTTCTTCTCCTTACCAGACCTTCTTTAAAGAACGTATTTGAAGATAATCCATAGTAGAAAAGAATCCAGTAGAATTCCTGACAACAAAGTTATTTAATGAAGTGGAAAAAACACAGAATTTGAGCAGAGCTCAGAGGAGACTCCCTTAGCACAACGTGCGGTAGAAAATCTGAGGGACTGAGGTTCCTTCAAGGGAGGTGACAGCTGATTGGCTCTCTTCTAGAGTTTGGTCCTTTTTACAAAAGGACATGGATATGTTACTAATGTAAGGCCTCTAGGCCTTTTTCTCTATATGTCTATAGGACATTACTTTATTTATGTACCGGGGACTCCCATCCCGACGACGGGGAATGATTCAGGCATCTGAATCTATGAAAGACACCCATAATACTGGATAAATGGTACAGACAGCTCTTTATGCACTATATAATTATCTGTAGACTTTGGAACTGCCAACACTCTTTAAAAATGTATTTTCTTTGCTGTGTACGGGCACAGAGTTTGTCCTCCCCATATAGCTGCCCCATAGCAGGTTCCTGTCACACATTTACTTCTATATAAAGTAAGAATTTCCCTAATAGGCTTATTTCCTAGCTTCACTGAGAATCTAGAAATGCTCTCAACAATTCTTAGGAATTTTAATTCACAGGAATTAATGTGTGTATCCCAGGTACCTTTTGTATTAAAAAGTAAACCCAAACAACTAAAGGTTGGAACTCTACTTATCCCTACTCCTCCCACATGAGTACATTTATCCTTCGACTTGTTGATCCCACATGTCATGACTAAAGTTTTACTAAGATGTAACTGGAGATCTTTGTCTGAAATGTATTTAGAAAATATTTCTATTAGTTGTTGTAATCAGTTTGCTGTTCTGGACAACAACACTGCGTCATCTGCATAGAGTAGTACTGAGGTTATGCATGCTCCAACTTTAGGGGCATCTAAGTTATATTTTTGTAAGAAGAGGTCCACATTATTAACATATAAGGAAAATAAAAGAGAGGCGCCAATACGCATCTCTGGCGTAGTCCCCTTGTGACCCTAAAATCTTGGGTACATTCCCTCAACTTCCCAAACCGCACTCTTGATGTTAATAAGGCGTAGATATAGGATAAATATGTGATAATGTCTATGGGAGCTCCTAGCTTTTTCAGGGTTTACCACAATTTAGAGTGATTAACAAGATCAAACGCACATGTGAGATCTACAAAGCAAAGATGTAACACTCCATCTTTGGCTAAGATATACTTTCCTATCAGTAGCTCCAGATTTAAACACTGTTCCACTGTTCCTATACCCCTTCTAAACCCATATTGTGTGTCTGAGAGGATGTTATTCTCATCAGCCCATTGTTCTTATCTTCCCCACATGATTCTCCCCATCAATTTGGAGGTGGAGTCAAGAAGGGATATAGAATGGTAAAAAATTGCCTTCCTACTGTCCCCTTTTTTAAATGAAGGGACAATAATACTTCCCACCCAAGAGGCTGGCAATAACCCCCCCTAGAACAGCGTTAAAGACATTTACTAGGATGGGGACCCAAAAATCAATGTTACATTTAAATAAGTCTATAGGTACTCCATCCGGGCCAGCTGCTTTTCCATTAGTACTTTTTTGTAGGGCAAATTTAATTTCCTCCGGCGTAATTACCAATGGTATTACTGGGTCGACTAATCAGAAATTATTATTCATATTAGGGACTACAACAGCGTTTGGGTTAAAAAATACACTCAAAGTGTGTGATCCAATCTTCAGGGGGAACCACATTCTCGATTTTCACTGATGAGTTTTCTTTAAAGTAGGGGTGATCAATTATCCTCCAAAATAGTGTTGCATTTCTTGTGTGTGCAGCCTGCACTAAATTCTCCCAAGCTTCCTCACACATTTAAATTTTTCTTTCATTCGAGGTGTGTTTGTATTCTTTTCTCAGGGTGCTAATTTTCTCACCATATCTTGGTTTTACCTTGGGTGCTATTTTTAGTTCCCTAGTCAACCTAGAGCGTTCCCGGTTAAACCACCTGGGATTATTTTCATGGTTTGATTTTTACCTTTGGACTGTTAATTCTCCTGCGATTTCTACCATGATATTACTAAAAGCAATTATAGTTGACTGATATATCAGGGTGCTATCCATACAGATGTCAATATCTTTTTGTTTTTTTCTCTCAAATTTTCCATGAAATTTATAGGATTTACCTAAGACCATTTAATGGTGGCTCTCTTAGCTCCCTTTAACTATGTCTGTTTCTGATACCTTGCCCCTAGATTGCTGCTTCAGACTAAGCCTTAAAGTAAGGCATAGTGGGTGATGGCCACAAAACAGGCTTGGGCGGATTACAAATTTCTCTATCAAACCCCTACATTTAGCGGACACAAAAAAGTGGTCAATACATGTGTTGCAAAATATATATGTATATCCATTTAAATTCATATGTATGCACTCACACTAACATGAGGCCCAGAACTCCAAAGGGCTTCCTTTCTGACCTTGCCTGGACAAGCTTCCAGCAGCTATTCTGAATCAGCCTTAGAGGTCACTTTCCTTGTCCTGACGTCATCATAAGTTTCCTTATCTGGTTGTGCAAGTTGCTTACACAGTGCCGAGCCAGCCTTTCTGGTTCTCCCATATCTGGCTGTTTATAATTTGCATGGTGCAGACATTGCACATCCATGTTAGCCATATTTTGCTTGGTGCCTTATTATAGTTCCGCTGACATGGCAATACTAAACTATATAGCACCCAGAAACCAGCCACTTTGGGAAGAAGCGGTCTGAGAGCCCCTAAGGCAGGAGACCTGACTACTTCCTTGCTTATTAGCAATGATGCATGCTTTTGGTACCAATAAATATATTTCACTCTGTTTCTGTGCAAACCTGCTATGTCTGGTGAGTTTTATTCATTTGCTCCTGGGAGGGTGCCAGTATATCCCCATCTACAAGAGGCTGACCTCACCTCGACATAAGTGTGTGTATAGGTGTTTCTCCATCAGAGTTTTCTAGTTCCAAAGTAGCTAGATTATACTTATGGGTAAGGTTATTCATTGCTTCCCCATAAGTGTTGTGCGGAAAATGGAGAACATTCCCCAAAACAGTCATATAAACCACATTACTCACCTGATGCAATATCAAGTTTCAATATTGAAATCACCTGCCCATATCAGTATGTATTCCCCCCCCCCAAGATCCTTTAAAAAGTGATCCAAATCATTCTCTAATGCCCTAATGATTCTAAATCTAGTACCGTCAAAGATATTGTTATAAAAATTCATCAAAACAATATACTGCTTCCTCTCCGAATATAGATGGATCAATTGGTAATACTGTGACTTATTATTAACTTTCTTTAAAATCAAAGGTGATGTGAGAGTGATTAAAGTTGCTAATCCACCTTGTGGTCTCCCCATTCTAGATGGGCTTGCATTTGTGCACATAGACTGGAAGCAATAAATAGAGAAAGACTCAGCGGTCAAGGTCTCCTGGATCATAACGACTACACATCTCTCTATCAGTTTTTGCCATTCTTAGTCATTCATCTTATTTTAATTCCTGCCACGTTCCATGACATAATATTAGGGGAATCTTGGATTTGTACACTTACTACATCTTCACCCTGGTCTTTAGGGGAGTTAATGGTTGTAATATACCCAGTGTTATCAATTAGTTCACGTTGGTCCTCCCCAATAATTTGTACATGGGAAGGGCCCTCCCGATTATCAACAGTTGGAATATAATCCATTTTTCTCTTATAAGGACTGCCCACGTCCTCACCAGGTCAATCTATCTCATTACAACCTCTAAGCGGTTTGTATCTATTTTGAATTGGGACAGTTGGCTCTTCTTTATACATGTTATGGGGGTTTAGGTTTCTAGATCGTGGTCTGTAAAAGAAACCCAACGGGGCAGCAGTTATATGATAATTCATGTTATAGTTTAGTAATGTCTGGCTGTTCAATAAAATCTCCATTAAACACCCTACGAGCTCCTTACTGCGAAAATTCACTACTATGCAGTCTCCCAAACACCCTTTTCTAGAGCTACCCAAACAATTCACCCTCCTCAACATTATTATGTTACGTTGCAGAACATTAATACCAACATTCGTTTTTGCAGCAATTCAATGTGTCACTTGGTTTTTTAGTGAGTCATATGACTCACAATTTTTATCTTCCAAAGTGTGTATGTTTTTAAGAATAATGACATATGGTGCTGCTTTGAGAGGAAGATGTAATGTCTCATCTGGTATATTAACACGTTGCCTAGTTCCTCTCATATTTGGTTTCTTCCAAACCCACTCCTGTATGTGGGGCTTTAGGTTCTTTATCGTGCCTTTGTTCCTGGGTGGGTCGAGAGTTAATACAGTCCCTTACAAGCAGTTTAGAACGAGCCACAATTTGTTCTGTTGGACCAACAGTTATTGGGGTGTTACAAACTTTTGGTGACTTCACCTGTGAGTTACTGCTCACAGTTGTGTTACACATGTTTTTTTATAGAAAGTAGGCCAGTGACCAGATCATTTATGGAACGCACATCTTTTTGAACCAGTTTTATCTCAGTCAACAAGCGCCGTTCGATGTTGTCCATTTTAGAGTGACATTTTTTAAATAGGATTTCTAAATGTAATGTTCCTTCGGTGTTATCTATTGCATTGGTTTCTCCTTTTGTGGGCCCATATGATTTATCCACTTTTTTGCCTTTTGCTTTATTTTTGGCCTTACAACCTTACTTTCCTCAGGGCCATTCTTCAATGTTGATAATTGCTTTGCTTCTTTTGCTGGCGGTGAGATTAAGTCTATATCGTCGGATAGCACTGAAATCTCCAAAGTAGGTGTCAAAATGCATGGATTGTCTAAGTTCCGGGCTATCACCGTGTTAGAATCTTTTCCAACTAGCAACTCCGCTTCTATAGCTGGATACACTGATATCGACTTGTTTCCTATGCCCCGCGTGGATGTAGAATCATTGTGGGTCTAATCACCTCCTTGAGGGCTGCATCTAGTGCGGTTTTGGAAGCGGCTAATTTCTCTTCCGCGAGGACAATCTCACTGTCTATCATACCCACAGCAGTTTTAAATATTTTGTAATAGGCATATTATTTGTACTCTGTTTCTTTACAGGTTGCGCTAACTTCCTATTGCCCATATTTCTCATAAGATAAGGATTAGGAGAGGCACAATAATTAGAAATAAAATGGTTAATCACATTACCAAGGTCCTTACTGCGCTTGCTTGTTCAGTGGGCTAAAGGGGGTGGCCCATCCCGGCCTCGTTCGGCCGCAGACAGGCCCGCCTTTGGTCTGGGCGTGTCCGCGAGCGTCCCGCGCTGCAGGAGCCTTCTCCTGTTCTTAAACGCCTCCTGGAACGTTTGAAGTGTCGTCGGCGGCGTGCGCGCCACTTAGGCAGTCGGGAAATAGATTCCCGGACTCTTTCGTCGCTCTCGCCCCTCTCACAGGACCGGGAATCACCAGAATCACTTGTGGTAATACTGCAGTCTCTGAAAGGAGCTCCCTCTTCAGTGGCGAATAATAAGAGGCTGTCTTGTCATATGGCAGCTCTGTTGTCTCAGTAAGCGCATTTGTCAAATGTTAAGATCTTGATAAAAATAGTAAGACTGCCCATCAAAAATTTATTATATTAGCAATGCAATGCAAAAAAAAATCATTAGTATTTGTGTAGCTATAATCAGCCTGCCGGGCAGGCACTGCGTATCATCCCTCAATTAAATGTTTTTTCAAGACGGACCAGGCAGACCATAAATAGGAGGCACCAGTGCAGTCTATAGCAATACCATATGTCCAATAGCACAATGAAAAGGCATCATGATAAAAACGTACTCCAAACTTGTTAAACAAAGGGCGGAGACAATTACGCCTTGGATCTACCTTTTTTTATGCAAAAAAGGATAAAATTGTGTCTTTGCCTCCTAAAATGCAATGCAGTCTTGCCTCCAATATGGAGTGGTACTCTCTAGTTGACAATATTCCTAGCCTAAACTTTAATATAAACATATGTTTCCATTTCGGTAAATAAAAAACCCAGTATTTAGTTTGTCTAGCAGTATAATGGTCAAAATAGTTAGCAGTTAGGAGGTTCATCATATTGCTGGCAGCAATAAATGTTGAATGTCAGCGTACGTTCCTGTGGTCAGAAGTACAACCCTTTTTTGCAGTCGCAAACAGGAGATCGGCTTATTTGCGACTGCAAAAAAGGGTTCCCAGCATGTACAAATGCTATTTTGCGAGTCACTGAATCGCAGAATAGTGTGTACGACTTTCAGTCCCTTCCTAATGGAGAGTCTCAATGCCATGTACTATTGTTTTGCGACCGCATTTACGGTTGCAAAATACTTGCAGTTTACCACCTACTTCAAGTAGGTGGTAAACTACTCGCAAACGGGAAGAGGTCCCCAGGGGACCCCTTCCCCTTTGTGAGTGTGTGCAAAAATATTTTTTTAACAGCAGGCAGTGGTCCGAAGGACCACTTCCTGCCCTTAACAAATGAAACTGAAAAGTTGGAGTTTTCTTTTTTTAATGCATCCTGTTTTCCTATAAGGAAAACAGGCTGCATTTTTTTTTTTAAACTGCTTTATTTAAAAAGCAGTCAGACACATGGTGGTCTGCTGACCCCAGCAGGCCACCATCCCTGGGAGTGCTACCCATTCCCAATGGGGTCGCAAATTGTGCTTGCCTCAAGAATAATAATGAGGTATGCAATTTGCGACCCCATTGGGAATTGCAAACAGTGTCTGAGACACTGTTGTACATTCACTTTTGAGATTTGCAAATTGGGAGTCGCTATTTGAGACTCGCAAATGTGAATGGTCGTACATCTGGCCCCTAATGCTCACTGTGCCACTGGAATCAGCCTATACCTGGCTGATGAGCCCATAATAAGGGTGAAACCTGTCCTGGGTTACTTGTCTTCCGGTTCAGGGAGGGCCTGGCTTTACAGTTTGGACTGGACTGTTTCCATTGGAGCAGGGTCAAGACTGATTTGCCTAAGTGGCATGGTGTGAAAAAAAAACCGATTGGATGCGGCCCAAGTAATTATTTACCAGTGCCTGAGATTAATTTAAGCATTCCATCTAAAAGTTTTGCATAGTTTAGTGTGTCTCCAGAAAAAGAGCTCATGTTCAGCACTGCCAGGCAGAGGCCATGAGATGGTCGATCCTGGCAGAGGTTGCAAGATCCTAAAGGCTGCTAAGCAACCACATACACATGAGGGGAGTTGCAGAGGCTCTGTGCTCTCAGAGTAAAAAATGTAGTCTCTGAGGAGTTTTATTTAACTCTCGGTTGAGAGCTCATTGTTAATGATAACATGGCCAAATGTTTTGTACCGGTCAACAACGGGAATCTATTGTTTTTTTTAAAAAAAAATTTATTGATTCAGTTCAAAGTCATGTATACAAAAAAATAAATAATAAATATTCAACATACATAGAGATAAAGAATCGAGAAGTGGCCTTAACATCAAATAAATACAATCTAGGCAACATCTTTATCTTATTAAATATCATAAATAATAATAGCTAATGATCCAAATAATCTATCAAAGTCTGCCAGATTTTGTACCCTCTTCTCTTTTTCCTAATTGATTTAATGCGATAGAGGTTAAACTTCAAATTAAAGATATTATAACATTTTGCTCGCCACATTTCATATGTAGGTGCTTCAGGTTTTAGCCACATTGATGATATACAAAGGCGAGCTAGAGCCATGGCCATGAATATAATATATCTATTATCTTGATAACCTAGAAACAGTTCATTATCATTCGATAAACCAAAAATAATCATCTCTAGAGATTTTTACATCGCATTTTGTAATATGTGCTAAAAAGAGTTCTATGGATACAAAAAATGGTTTTAATATAAGGCAGTCTGAAAATATATGTATAATATCTGCCAAATCACATTGACACCTATAACATTTCCCGTTATATGCATTACTCCATTTTAGCATTTTAAGTGGTGTGTGGTAAAGATTAAATAAAGTTTTGTAATGTTGAGAATATAAATTGGCAGAAAGAATAATTTTATCAGCCATGAATATTGATTCTTGAAATGGTACTGCAGATGTGCCTAGTCTCGTGCACCATTTTGATGCCTGTTGTTCCATGTTATCCTGATGTAAGTTTAACAGGTAGTTGTAAATAGTCCCTATGCGTGTTGGTTTTTTTAATATTTCCATAAATTCATTGGAACATAATGGTACAATATGTGGGTGTGTATAGAGAAAATTCCTTATTTGCAAATACTTAAAGAAGTCATGTTTCGAAACAACTACGAACAGAGGGGTGGCTATCTTAGGTCAACGCTCTGTAATCACGA
Organism: Lissotriton vulgaris; assembly: GCF_964263255.1. Lineage (NCBI taxonomy): Eukaryota > Metazoa > Chordata > Amphibia > Caudata > Salamandridae > Lissotriton > Lissotriton vulgaris. The sequence goes on from NW_028247832.1 coordinate 25,608, forward strand.
CGGGGAAGGTTAAAGTAGATAGTGTAGGACGTTGGGCAATTGTGGAATGTATAATTGGCAATGTCGCGACAACGATTTGTACAGTAAAAGGATCCAATGTGGATGACACTGCAGTTATAGAATATTTAAATGTAGAACTAGCCCTATGGAGCTCCCCACTATTTGTACTGGGTGATTTCAATATTCATGGGGAACTGAACACATGGGATCCAAACTTTACTAGATATTTAGGTAGGAAGCCCAAGGTTTTAAGGCACTACGTCAACTACTATCCCAACATGGGTTGATTGATGGATGGCCTGTGACCCATTCGAAAGATCCTGGATATACTTATTTTTCTTCACCACATAAGAAATTCGTCCGAATAGATTATATTTTCATACCTAGATACATGGCACAAGGATCCAATATGTCTGTTAAACCACGCATCACCTCAGATCATGCCCCAACTGCTATGGAGTTACCTATATCTAATACACACAGAACACAAAGACCCTTCACTTTTAATAAGAAATTGTTATTAGATGAAACATATGTGAATCAAATTATGGACTGGGCCCAGCAATTTCTCGATCATAACAGAGCCTCTACATCTTGTGCAATGGTATGGGATTGTTTTAAGGCAGGGCTACGCGGTGAAACTTCTAGTTATAGCTGGAGTATACAAAAGAAAAGGAAAAACATAATGATAGAATTAATACGAGATTTAGCCAATGCAGAACATGATTTAATCCGCGATATTAGACTACAACGTAATAGTGAAACATCACAAAACGAAGTTGCGAAACATAAAGCTAAGATAAACGGGATTTGGAGTCAGGATATAGCACTACAATATAAGGCGTTTCGCGCAGAAAGATATGAATATGGGGAAAATATAGGTAGATGTTTAGCACAGAGAATGCGCGGGAGACAGAATATGCAGCGCATAAATTCTATAGAAAATAATCAGGGAGTTCGTGTAGAATTACCAGAGGGAATCTATTGCTAATGTTTATGTTAATGTTTTTACTATTCGTTCAATGTCTTCATCTATTTTAGGACTCCCTGAACCTTTATGTAGTCTCTATAGGCAGAAACACAATATTAATAACAATACCCATAGCGCTGGTGTAACAAATGTAAATGGATTTCCTATTGCTTGTTATAACTTTGACTAAGGCTGTAGGCCTAACCGTTTTGATTACGTGAATTTCATATTACAGCAAAAGGCCTAATTCATGTGATTATTGCGAATTGTAGGTGTTAAGGCCTGGATGCAAACAGTGCAGGGTTAGTTCCACACCGACATTTCTGTAGGGTGAATAATTTGAGAGGATCTAGCTAGGTGCAAGATCTCCAATTAAAGGGGGTTGGTCCTCGAAAGCTTGTTTCCGGTCCAGGGAAGACATGGCTTGGCAGTTCGGGCTGGACTGTTCCCATGAGGCATAGGGTCAGACTGATTTGCATATGGCCATGTCTGAACTGGGGTGGCAGAGTGGGCTAAAGAACGGTGATGGATTAAACCCAGATCTTTTGACTGGGTGTGAGTGCTTGATTGGTTCAGATGCTCCGTCCATCACAACCCCCTTTTGTTCCCTTTTGGCCGCCATAAGTGTGGCAGGGTATGCTCAGACGTGAGTCCCTTGCTCACTTTGCCACTGGATTCAAGCAAGCCGGGCAGAAGACGGATGGAATGCCAGAAACCGATCCTCGGAAGCTTGTTTCCGGTCCAGGGAAGACATGGCTTGGCAATTCGGGCTGGACTGTTCCCATGAGGCACAGGGTCAGACTGATTTGCATCTGGCCATGTCTGAACTGGGGTGGCAGAGTGGGCTAAAGAACGGTGATGGATTAAACCCAGATCTTTTGACTGAGTGTGAGTGTTTGATTGGTTCAGATGCTCCGTCCATCACCACCCCCTTTTGTATCCCTCAACTGTGGCAACTTGTGTGAATTCCTGAGGACGGGGCGACGTGGACTATAGTGATCCGGATTACTCCCCTCCGTGATACGGCGCATTTTCCTTTGCAGTGACTTTACTGCTCAATTGGAGGCCTCTGTGAACTGCTCTGAGGCCCATACATCGTACCTGGTTTACTTCCGATATCAGCCGCTGCCTTCTTCTCTAAGGTGGATTGTAATCGCCGTCAGCGACGAGACAGCGTGGTGCCCGATGGCTGTGGGGCAGTATCCGCTGGTGAGCGGTGCAACTTCATCTACACAGAGGATATAGCGGACGCCTGAGTACTGCCCCAGGGGGAAACCTTCTATATCCTGGCATCATTGCCTTCTATATCCTGGCCTCATTGCCTGTGGCCCGCGGCAATGTGCACATTGTGCTACATCCTGGGGATCACGCCGCCATTTGCCTGCCCCTTCTTCACCGCGCTACACGCTGACCTGCACCATCAAGATCTGCCCGAGCTACCTCTGCTTTCCCCTGAAGCTCCTCGGCTCCTAAATATTCCGCTACGGCCCCGGCCCTGCCCGCAGCCCGAAATTGACACCGCTACTGCCCATACTGCTGCTGTGACGCTGACTGACCATGTCCTAGGCATTGAGAGTCGCGTCTGTTATTGATTATTGGGAGAGACATTCATTACCTGCCCTCCACACTGCCATGTCATGATCAGCAGCTCATTGTCCCCGCTTCTGGGAGAGTTCCCTTGAGCCGAAACCTGCCTTGGGAGGACCAACATTTCTGCGGACGACCACACACCAATAGACCTTCGGCAGCCTCCATCCTGGCTTTGGGCCTCCAGACACTACTTTCTTTTCCACCGTCATCCCAGCTTGTTGCATACTTGCGCAGCCTCTACCACACACAATTTGTGCTTGCTAGTAATTGTGTGATACCTGCTTGTTTGCGCTGTGGTGATACCTGTGCAGCTACCTACTGCGATGGGGAAACCTGACGGACATCAACTCCGCTTAACATTCGACTAAAAAAAAGCCGCAACAAGGTCTACCTCTGCAGATGCTGAATCTGTCACTATGGACCAAACACAATCCATCCCGCAATCCTCCGAAGAGGATGTCAAGACGCTGCTCCTCGCTGTACAACACAGCTTATAAGATCTGCCTGGAAAAATGGACAACATGAATAATCGCCTGGACTTCTTGATGCAAAAAGTCGACAAACATGATGGGCAATTGAAGGAGGCAGAACGATGCATAACTGGGAACGAAGACACCATTACTCGGATGCATTGTCAGTTAGTGCAAATGGATAAACTATTGAAAGTTATTGCGGCTAAGAAAGGAGATATTGAAGCCAGGAACCGTCGCAACAATGACCGCATACTTGGTATTCCAGAGAGCACAAACACAGGGCGAATGGAGGAATACATTTAACGTTTACTAAAGAGCTCCTTTGGTGAAGACTCCTTTTCGCCTCACTTGGTAGTTGAACATGCCCACCACTCCTTAGGTCCACGGCCCCCACCGGGAGAGACCCAAAGGCCCATCATTACTCGGCTTCTCAATTACAGAGACCACGATGTCGCACTACGGAAAGCCAGCAAATTGTAGTCTCTGCAATTTGAAGGAAATACATTTACCATCGATCCGAACTTTACACTGGCCGTGCAAGAGGCACGTCGGAAATTCGTCTCTGTCAAGCAAAAATTTCTTAAGGCTCAGATAGAATATGCTCTCTTATATCCTGCACGGCTTCGGATTACCCACAATGGCAAGCATATCTTCTGTATGAATCCACAACAGGTAGACGATTTTTTGAAAAACATCTCAACACTCACCACGTCAGGACTGTACCTCCAGACCGCCTTCCCCATCCATTGGCTGATCGTGAGCAGGATGTCTACCTATCATAAGTTGCGATTGTTCTCACTGTTCGTGTTCTCGGTGTAAAAAGATATTGTCAATATGCAGGTTATCGCCTTTCTGCGGATGGACTCATCAGCTTGTCTTTTGATAAACCGACAATCCTGTACAGACTGAAAGGATAAGTGCCCTGGGGGCTTCTTTCATTGTCTGGGACCTCAAATATATCTTGTATTGCCTGCTTCATGTTGAGTAGATGTAACTATCAACCCCCAAGCACCCTTCCCCCCACGTGCCACTCTCTCCCGCTATGGGTTGACACCCAGGCACTGCGAGGCAGTTGAGTAGGCTCCGGGAAGGGAGTACTGCCCCCTGGTGCCCCCCATGGGATCTCCCCTACATAACTGGTATTTCTTTGTTTTCTTTGGTTACGATTTGCTCTTGCTTTGTAGGTCTAAGCTCGAAGAAGTGAATCCACTTTTTTTTTTTTTTTTTGGGTGGGCAACATTATGCCGGCATGTTTGGGTTGACGTTGTGGGTGAGGGTGGCATGGGCTGTTCTCAATCCCTATGGGGACTACTTAATGAAATGTTTTGCTATGGGGGAGGATATGGGTGGGGTTTTCTTTTTTACTGTTTTAATACATATTGGACAACTACAGCTAGGCAAGGCCTTTATTATGTGAATGAACATGCTATTCTACGACACTGGCAGCAACAACATGCAACACCACTACACTTGCAACGATGACACAAACTGATCTCCCTAGCATTACATTGATCACATGGAACGTCAGGGGTCTCCGTGACCCTCGAAAGCGACAACAGATATCAGCATACCTAGACAAGCACCACGTACAAATAGCTATGCTCCAGGAAACACATATGGACCCCAGGCGCCCTCCCTTCTTCGGCACTAAATGGGCATCTACATGTGCATATTCCTCTTATTCCACCTACTCACGTGGAACGCTTGCACTAGTTAAAAAGAACACACCGTACATATTGGGAGGTACATATAGGGATTCCTCTGGCCGCAGCTGTATACTCTGGGGCACATTAGCTACACAGTCTATTACCCTAGCCTGTAGTTACGGTCCTAACACAGATGAACCTGACTATTTCACCGCCCTCTGGGGACAAATACTAAAAATAGGCTCCACACACGTCATATGGGGTGTGGACTTTAATACCGCTCTTCGCCCGTCTATGGACAGATCCAATCCCCTTCCTCATCATTATACTAACACTCTGGAGACCCTATCTGGACTGTTTGAAGAACATGGACTTCTTGACGCGTGGAGATATGTCCATCCCACAAAAAAGAGAGGGCACCTTTTATACAGCAGAGCACTCCACCTGGTCTAGATTGGACTCCTGGATTTGCTCCCGGGGTGTGACACCCTGGATCGGATGTGCTACTCATTTAGCTTGCACCTATTCTGATCATGCGCCGGTGTACCTTGAATTATTACCTCCTAATGCTATTGCCACCCCACGTGCTGGAGACTCATACCTGAGGCGCTACTAGACACTGTGTTTCGGGAGGAATTGGGCGTACTCTGGGAGGCTTTCAAAGTCACTATCAGGGGTATCTGCATATCAAAGAGTTTTGAAGTACTGCATGACATCAGAAATAGATTACGACGCCTTGAATTCGAAATAAAGCAACTTGAAAAAGATATGTGGGCAGCTAATTCAAGTGCCCAAAATGCTGCCCTCCATGAGAAACTCACGGACTATACGGACATTGAGACTAGGGAGGTAAAGTTTAGAGGAAAATCCTTCACCGCCCGCAGATACGGGGAGGGCGAAAAACCTGGCCGAGCATTAGCGACTGCTATCAGGAAACCTCCATTTTCTAGCTATGTCCTGGACGTTGTGGATGGTGGAGGGGAAAGACATAGGGATAGTATTGACATACTCAATGTTTTTGTTACATATTATAAGGAATTATATAGCTCATAACGATCCTCCCCCCCTGATTTTGCTTCTTATTCACAGGACATAACCCTTGGCTGGCTTGGAGACTCTCAGCGCGAAATCCTAGCAGTACCCTTTGAAGATGACGAGTTGCATGAAGCTATAATGCAAATGGAGTCAGGAAAGGCTCTGGGCCTTCCAGTTGATTTTTATAAAACAGACATTGGCCAGTTCCTTCCCATACTGAAAGAGGTTTTCCTAGAGGCCCAAGAGACGCAGATTTTACGCACGTCGATGAGAGAAGCGTTAATTACATCCTTACTGAAGCTGGGCAAACCTGCAGACCAGTGTGAATCTTATAGGCCACTATCTCTTATAAATACAGATACCAAAATTCTGGCTAAGTTGTTGGCAAACCGTCTTAGCCTGTTGATGGAAAAGCTGGTGCTCCCAGACCAGTCTGGGTTTATTCCGGGAAGAGCCACATCCCATAATCTAAGAATGTTATTTTCCATTCTACAGGCTGTTGATCCCAGATTGAAGTTGGTAGAGGTGTTCTTGGATTCCTCCAAGGCCTTTGATTCAGTCGAGTGGGACTACCTTTTCACCATTTTGCAGTGTATAGGCCTTTCCATGGGCTTTATATCTTGGGTACGGCTCCTGGACACCTCACCCACAGTGAAGGTCTTGATTAACGGACATACCTCCTCCTCCATTACTCCAACCCGAGGCACACGTCAGGGATATCCACTCTCTCCTCTGCTTTTTGACTTAATTATGGAACCCCTTGTGGCAAGGCTTAGACAGCATTTCAATCATATAGCACCTCTGGTGTTTACTACGCCTGATACTTATCTCCCTATACGCGGATGATGTCACCCTTTATATTAAGGACCCATACCATAATCTCAATCCATTAAAACGGGAATTTGTCAAGTTCGGTGGCAACTTGGATATTCATGGCAACTGGTCCAAGTCACAGATATTTCCCTTGACGACCTCCGTTATTCGCTTTGAAACAGACTATCCACTCAGGTGGTGTGATGCTGATGTCAAATATCTAGGTATACGTGTCTTGGTGTACAGGGATGAACTCATGAGGACCAACTATGGATGTGCAATGGAGCACATCACCAGCTGCATTACTCGATGGATTGCCCTTCCAGTAACTACGGCTGGGCACATATCCCTCATCAAAATGGTGATCCTCCCCAAATTTTTATATCTTTTCCTTAACATTCCTGATGATCTTGGGCAACATTTCTTTACCTCTTTGCGGTTGTAACTGATTCGCCTAGTCTGGGGTGGCAACCAACCACGCATACAATGGGACACATTAATGCGGCCTTACTCTCATGGGGGCTTCGACATATCTAACTTCGAACTGTATTATCTTTGCACCCAGGCACACTATTGGTTCCACTCACCTCGCTATACTCCCCATGTTGCCACTAAACACTGGCAGGCAGACCCTATCCCACTTGATGATGTCCTCCTCTCCAACACCTCCACCCGGGCGTGATGCCCATCCTCAGTGGACTGCACAATCATGTCCTGGGCTCGGATTCGAGACCATATGCAAGTGCCTTGCTTATATTCTCCTCTCCTACCTTAAACACTCATCACCCGATATATCATTGCTACAAGAAGGTATTTTTAAAAACATAGCTCCTTTAAGGAACATTACTTGCTGGGGAGATCTATATATTAATGGCAAATTTCGTACACTCCAACAATTGTGCCATGACCCTCCACCGTCCACCATGGAAACGTTTCTATATGTTCACCTTCGGCATGGCATCAAAGCTAGTAACACTGCATACCCATTAGAGCCGACAACATTGGCCCCTCTACATCACACTCTACGTGCACCCTCTGCTTCACACTTGCGAACAAAGTAATACTAAAGGGGATGATGGACGGAGTGTTGTTCAATGCAAGCACTCAACCCCAGTCAACTGATCTGGGTCATACTTGCTGTCCACACTTTATCATACTCTATATAGTGATGCCGAATATCCTTCATGAGCGGCCGTACTAAGTGGACATTGGAATTAGATCAGGACATTACTGATACACAATGGCTGTTTTGCTGTAAACAGACAGAACAGAGCTCCTCCAATAGCCGGCTTTGAATCATTCAGTATAGATTTTTGCACCGTAGCTACTATACCCCGGTTAAACTTCACAAGTTCGGGTTGAGGGACACAAGTAGATGTGACAGATGTATAATGGAGCTTACTTCTTGCATCTTGCTTGGGAATGCTCAGATATACACATTTACTGGAGTCACTTTCTCACAGCTTTGGATGCCATGATCTCCTTACCCAAGTTCAAGTTCAAATGACTTTATTCGATTATAAACCTTACAATCATAAAAGCACAATTCATAAACATACAGTTAAAAACAATCCGATAATTTCATTTATGGGACAACGATTTTCTTAAACAATATAAAACAGAAGTAACAGGCAGAATAAACATTTTAAAAAATATAAATAGTTACAGCAAGATAAAAAAGTTAAAAATACCTAACGGCAATAGCAGCATAGTTATCCCTCCATACTTTTCCTGAAAGTAATTGCTAGTTTCAAAAAACTACAAACAAATAAAGTGCAATCACATTTCAAAAGTTGAAGGTAGTAAAGTGCTGGTTTAATCTGTGCAAATTTCAGTTTTTTTATGCAAGGTTTTAGATAAAGCCTCCGAGGTACTGTATAATAAGGGCAAATAAATAAAAAGTGTGCCAGATCTTGCAGAGACTTTCCGTCGCAGCCGCAAGCTGGCAACACCTGACCTCGATGGGCCCCACTCGGTACCGCCAGTAAGAGATGAAACAGATCAAAACGGAACCTTGTTAGTAGATAACGTTCATAGCCAGTCATGGGCCATGATAGATATGGTTCCATTTGTAGACCGGTTTTAAGTAGAACATGTTTCCTAACACTGTCCTTCTGCAGCTCAACCTCCTCCCGGGCGGTGTACCTAGTTGTCATAAATGTGTTTTTCACAAAAATGACATTTGATTTAGTAATAAGGTTTGGGGTTAAAAACAGATCAGGCCGTCCTATTTTGGTAAGGCGATCATTGATGCACTTCAGCCACGGGACCTTGAACCTACCATCCCATGTAAAGGCGTCTTTTAATATATCATGGGTGAGAGGTATGTCGTTGTTAAGCCAGCAGTTCAACCAACACAATACGGGATTAGCTGCTATTCTATCACTTAAGTAGGGTACACCTAGCTCCTCGTGTACTGAGATGTTTCAGGTTCCCCTTGGCAGCCTTAGTATTTTCTTCAGGAAATTATTTTCTACAACCTCCAAATCCCGCAACTGGCTGTAGCCCCAGAGCTCACTTCCGTAGCAAGCGACAGCAACACTCTTGGCCTGGTATAGTTTAAGTAAATCAGCCACCGGGTTATTGCCTATTTTTCTCGCGAAGCCAAGTATGGCCGCATTAACACGGGTTACCTCGCCTTCTTCTTGAGAACAGCGGGACCCCAAGATAATTGGTGATCAAGAAGGACCCCGAGGTATGAAAAAGTTTTGGTAGTTGGAATTTTTTCCCCATTTATGCTAAATAGATTAGATTTTCGTGACCCTAGGCCTGTCTTCATAGAATAGGACTTAGAGTTATTAATACTTAGGCCTCGGGACTCCATGAAATCAAAGAAGGAGTTTAAAAGTGCCTGAAGGCCGATTGCTGTCCTAGAAATAAGGACAGCGTCGTCCGCGTAGAGCAGAACGGGAACGCCTTTTCGGTCTACATAGGGGTAATCGGCTCTTGTTTTTAACAGATGTTCCTCCAACTCGTTAATATACAAGTTAAAGAGGAATGGAGCCAGGATACACCCCTGTCGAACACCCCGATTGATTCTGATATCCCTCGTCACTTTCAGGTCTTGAGTATATCGAACATTAGCTCTTGTATCGGAGTGCAGGTCAGCCAGAAAATTAATTAGATTCTGCTCTACACCCATCTTTAGCAAGGTGTCCCATAATTTGCCTCTGTTCACCCAATCAAATGCGGACGATAAGTCCATAAAGGCCATGTGGACGGTTCCCTGCCTGGCCAAGGTGTATTTACCTAAAATCAAGTATAGATTCAGACACTGGGTAACTGTCGAGTGACCAGGTCTGAAGCCATATTGTATTGGGGATATAACATTATTTTCATTTGCCCATGCGGTTAACCTTTTCAAGATTATACCCCTACCACTTTGGCTTCAGAATTGATTAAAGATATTGGCCTGTAGCATAACGGGCTGCCACGATCGCCCTTTTTAAACACGGGCACTATGGTCGATAACCCCCACGACCTTGGGCACCCAGAGGCCGCGGCTGCATTTACTACAGCAGTAAGGACAGGGGCCCATAATGAGGTACAAGATTTAAAAAGGTCCGGAGGCAAGCCATCCGGGCCTGGGGCCTTATTGCTAGTTAACCCTTGGATACCCTTTTCTACTTCGTTAACTGAAAAGCACAAAAAATTCTCCGTAGGAATTGAAAAAACATTTTCTGCCTGTTGCTCATTGCTTTTAAAGATTGCACTAAAATGAGTGACCCAGTCCTCCTCTGGGATATTCGTGCCAAGTGCTGTGTCACTGGGATTGTCAAACAGAGGTTTATTAATAATTTGCCAGAATTTGCTGCTATTGCCCAGAACTGATGGGTCAAGTAGAGACTCCCAGGTACAAGCCTTAATTTCTTTTTTCCGTTTAGCAAGTGATTTCTTGTAAATCAGTCGCAAGTTTTTGATTTGGCCTGGGTCTCTGGGTTTGGTTTTTAGCGCCTTTCTCAAGTCTCTGCTTGCCTTAGAGCAGGTATGGTCAAACCATTTAGGATTATTTCTAGTTTGACCCCTCACTGGAGCTGTTAACATAGAGCCTACTAATAATACCACAGCCTCAAAGCCAGCTAAAGTTTGCTCTGGGGATGTGGATTGTGACACACAGGCCGCAAGATCCTCACCACATGACTTATTAATTTCAGTGTACAGGTTCTCATAATTTACCATTGACCATTTCAATCGACGTTTACCATTAATACATCTTAACGTTCCCCGGTCTTCGCAGTTCAATCGCTGTTAAAATAACAATCCCCCACCCAGTCTGATGGTTAGGGGGTTGTGATCACTATAGATATTCGTTTGAATGGTAAATCTGGAGGCCCAGTTGACAAGGTCTGCAGATAATAGTATGTGATCTATAAAAGACCCCTGGCCTGAACCTTTAAATGTGGGGGCATCAAAGACCTTGGACTCGGGAACCATGGACATGGCTACAGTTAGATTATTTTCATTCATCAGGTCGTTGAGATAAGCTCCACGCCTGGAAAGAGCGAAATGGAAACCATCCACACTGTTACACCCCAGGGATCCCATAGGGGTAACTCTTGGGTTACCACATGGGTGTACATTAAAATCACCTACAATCAGTACGTTTTGTGACAGTGTACTTGCGCCCTTTCTCAGCATCTCATTCAGAGGCAATATATTACATTCACCTTGACTATTTATAGCATTATAAAAATTAATTAAAGTCAGGGCATGTTTGCCTCTCTTCAATTCGAGCACTTGAATGTTCCGATTTGCATGGTGACAATTACTTATTTCGCAGCAAAGTGCCAGATTAATGAAGATAGCCAGGCCCCCGTTTGCTCTTCCACTAATTGAGGGAGCTGCTGGTGTAAAAAAGCTTTGGTAACCCTCAATAAAGGCATTATTATCTTCCATCCATGTCTCTTGGAGGCATATAACTGCATATTTCTTAACAAATGCCAACCAAGCGGAATCACATATTTTATCAGCCAAACCTGCTATATTCCAGGAGACTAAGCTCATATTACAATCACCCGACTCCATTCCAAGGGCAACTTCTTTAATTATAGGTTCTGGTGACTGATTAAGTTGTTCTACATGTATGTATCCCGGAGTTTCTGTTCTAGAAGGGTTTAGTTCTGCGTGGATTGGAAGAAGATTAGGAGCCTCGGGCAGATCATGCAATATACTATTGTGCTCGCGTGATAAGCCGCTATCCGTTAAGGAATCCACGTCTAGCTCTGCCTGGCTATTGTTATCTAATTCAGCGATCAGAGAGGGAGCAGTTATTGCTTGTGTATGTGTAGCCCTAATTTCCCCCTGTACAGGTTTACTTTGCATATGACCAGTGGACATTGGTATGGCTGGGGCAGCATGAAGTCAATCGACCCCCTCCAAACCACTCTGGTCATAGAAAACATCAAACCTGTTTGAAATAGGTACATTGTAGTAGGTGCTAGGGTGTGTAAATTGAGAATGGTCGCGGTGGTGATACGACCCATGTGAAGCCTCCCATCTCTCTTGATAGGTTACTGGGTGGGTAGCCCTGTCTAGTCTCCCGGGGTATATCTCTCCTATACTGTCTTTGATCTTCTGCAGTGTAGTGACCACGATTCCTTGGGGTTACTCCATTGTAATATGGATTAAAATTATCGTGAGTTTTCTCCTGCTCTGGGATGTGATAAGGGTACGCTTTATTTAAACTGTGATCATTTGAGGGATAAAAATAACTTAGATCCATAGTACGGCTCAAGCTGCTAATCGGGCCATCCTTCCAGCCAGTGATATACCTTGCCACACGACTATCCTTAAAGTTGACGACAATACAGTCGCCCTCAGTGGATTTAAATCTGTGACCCACCCAGTCGACCCTCCTAACATTTGTTATTTTGCCACTAATGTGGGGAGGAATCGGTCTATGGGCGGTTAACCAATGACTCACTTTATTTTTCAAGTCCCCATAACTCTCTATCTTGCCCACTTCTAGTTGCGGTACACCAATCATTACTATGGTGTATAAGTGGGATTCAGGAGGGAGATTAATGTGAGTGACTTTTTTAGGTTGTGTCAGCTTAGGTGTTTGTGCTGGTCGTGTGTTTATGGCTGCACTTTGTGTTGGTATTGGCCTTTGAGACTCAGCCTGGTCATCGAGTGGGTCAGGGGGTAAACCTTCCGCAGCCCATTCACTCTCATCACTACCAGTTGTAGAACCCTCTGAGATAGTGGGCAGGGTTGGTGCTACTGCTGAATCGGTATTTGCACATATAGGCGAATTTGGGGTGTTATGAGCTGTGACACCCATAGAAGGGGTAGATGACGAATTAGAGCTATCTCTTTGAGTATTGTTCTTGGCACGTGTCTTTTTAATATTAGATTGCTTATGGTTACCGTTAGATGGTAGAGAGCTATCCTTCGGTATGGGTGCAGTAAGAATCTTTAATATGCTCGTAGTATCCTTTGTTTGGGATTTTTCAAGCTTCACTAAGGTTTGCTCTATACTAATGATTCTATTGCTTAAACGTTGCAAGAGGGATCTAACTAGGTGTTCCAATTCTGTCAAGCATAGTTTATCTGACGTGCTTGCCCTTCCGGTCTGACTTGTCTGGTCTATGTGAGTTTTGGTGTACTCTGGCTGTGTTTCATTGGGCAATGATACACCCTAGTTAGAAGACATTGTAGTGAAATTAGATGTTCCGGTAAGTGGTTTAGCCAGTCTAAAGTTTAACCATACATCCTTTGCTGAGGGCTTATGGATACCTAATGGTCTGTATATTTTCCTCACTATAGATTTAGTTTTAGTTTTTTTCCCATATCGTCGCTTTGTCTTTTTAGGGGAAAGTAGTTTTTCTACTGCTGTTATATTTACAAGAGGTGAACTTTCGACAAATACATCCCCTGGGGAGTTTAATGAAATAATTCCTGGTTGAGACAAGCACATATTACCCCCAGAGTTGAAAGTAAACAAGGGGCTTCCTTCTATGCTATTTACTGGTATAGGTGAGGCTAATGGTGCATTTTTCCTACTACTTTGGCCACTAGGTAACCCTGTAAAAGATTGCAGCAAAAGAGATTCCTCTAAATTAATAGAGGAATCCGCAGTGTTGTTATTGGTGGTAGTATGCAGTGAAAGATTGGGAAAACACATATTTGGAGTCATTGAGAGACGCCTCTCTGTGTTTTGAATAGCATCTGCAACTACACCTATAGTCTTTTATAACATTAAGTCAATAGCTGTAAGCGACGGTAAAGGTGTAGATGGAACAGTCTTATTTCTAGTCGACGATCTTGTGGCCACAGGAGTCATTCTTACTTTAGTCATCATGTAGGAAATATCCGGAAGGACAAATAGAACTCTTATTAAGAGCAAAACTTAACAGCTATAACAGGCCTCACATGCAATGAAGAAAGCAGATGAAACACTTTCACCTTGGCACCTTGTGCTGTGACCCAGGATGCTGGCGATGAAAGGGGGGTGGCCCGTCCCGTCTCCTTCTGTCCCCTGAGGGCCACAGAGGGCCCGCCCTTTGCCCGGGCTTAGCCCTGGGCGCTCACGGGCGCTCACGCGACGCGGGTGATGACGTGATTTTTATTCGCCTCCTGGCGCGTCCCTGGCGTGTCCCCCCGCTGGGAAATGTAGTCCGCCACTCGGCGGCCACTTGGTTGTACTCGCGGCGGCGGGGGGACTACAGGGCAGGATCAGCAGTGGCAAAGCAGCGTTTCAGCAGCAGTCCTGGAGGGCGAGTAACAGGAATAATTAGCGCAAAGCGTCCACTCCGACGCTCAGGTCAGCAAATGTCAGAACACCCGCTCCCCCGGTGATGACGTGATTTTTATTCGCCTCCTGGCGCGTCCCTGGCGTGTCCCCCCGCTGGGAAATGTAGTCCGCCACTCGGCGGCCACTTGGTTGTACTCGCGGCGGCGGGGGGACTACAGGGCAGGATCAGCAGTGGCAAAGCAGCGTTTCAGCAGCAGTCCTGGAGGGCGAGTAACAGGAATAATTAGCGCAAAGCGTCCACTCCGACGCTCAGGTTAGCAAATGTCAGAACACCCGCTCCCCCGGTGATGACGTGATTTTTATTCGCCTCCTGGCGCGTCCCTGGCGTGTCCTGCGCACTGCCCGCTGAGAAATGTAGTCCCCCACTCGGCGCCCGCTTGGTTGTACTCGCGGCGGCGGGGGGACTACAGGGCAGGATCAGCAGTGGCAAGGCAGCGTTTCAGCAGCAGTCCTGGAGGGCGAGTAACAGGAATAATTAGCGCAAAGTGTCCACTCCGACGCTCAGGTCAGCATATGTCAGAACTCCTTACCCATCTTAAGATCCCCTCTCGTGGTCCTACTAGGGTATACAGAACAAATTTAGGCCCCACATCGTAAGTTTGCCTCCCTAGGCCGCGCCATAGCTAAGAGGCGACTAGCCTGTAGATTGGGTGGGGAGCACCTGAATTAAAGGATTGGTTGTCACATATGATTCTTTGGCAGGATCAACTTTGTACTTATGCTGAACTTCTCCCGTGATCCTCACGCCCACAAGACATCTGGGGCCCTCTGCAGACGTATTTCCTGAAGCACCCTGTTACTGATCCGGGCTTATCCTAGAGTCTAATCCTGCTTCCTAATGATTATAGCTTTCTGTACATACGGTGATCCTTCTTCATGGTATCCACGCTGGTTCCTGGCTGCCTCCTTCAATAGAGTTGTACCCCCCGATGTTCTAACGCTGCTATAATTTGTGATGACGCATAATTAATGAGTTTTCTTGGTTACACTTTGGTGCATAGACGTTCCTCTGTCCTAGCATTATTGTCCATGCTGCCAAATATAGATCCGTGCACGTTAGCCCTCAGGTACTGAACCTTTATGTATTAGGCATGTTTTCAAATGCTCTAGATGTATGCTTATAATTACTGCTGAAATGTAATGTATGTTCTTTATGAAAATTCAATAAACTGAAAAAAAATAGTATTGTAACATAGCAATCAATAGAAAAACACTTGTCACTTTACAAGCACGTCCATGTCCTTAGATATAGTCCAAACTCCAACCAATCAGGCGTCAGCACCCTCTAGAATTTTCTCCCCAGAGGCTCAGTCCCTCAGATTTTCTACCACGAGAGTGACATGAGAGTCAAGTAAACAAGAGGAGCCTCTGAGGGGAGGTGGGTGGGTCGCATGTGAATCTAAGAAAGACACATATATACACACATATATATATATATATATATATACTGTACTAGTCCTATGCTTAAATACTTTGCTGTAGAAATGGCAAAAGACTTTGTCCTTTTCTATTTCTGCGTGGATGGCACTGTGCTAATCCTATGCTTAAAGACTTTGATAGAAAAACAGACATTTGAGGTGAGCAGATCTAGAGTGTCGCTGGTGTTGAAAGTGCTCTAACAGGAGCTGCTTTCCACCTAAACTTGAGAACTACCCGGAGTTCTCCTTCTTTTTTGCATAATTTATGCGTCACTCTATGCCTGAAAGGGTTTTGTTTTGACTTATACTGGGTGCTCCCTTGTGTCTGGACAAAGCTATACCTCTCTGAAGAGCTCTAATTAGAGCGAAACACTGTGTCAGGGGTTGCTTTTACTCATTTCAGTTTGGCTTCAGTTTGTATTTTACCAATTCAAAGCTGTAATACTGTGCCTGGAGTGATAAATGGCTTTTGTCATTTTACAGCTCGGCAAGGACAGCACTGTACTAGTCCTATGCTTAAAGACATCCTGCCGTAAGCTACAAACAGTTGATTCGTTTTTCGGACACTGGCTGTTTTTTGCAGATAACATTTTAAACACCTTTTAACATCTAAAGAGTGTAAAGTCTTTTCCGCCGGCGACGGTGGATTAGGGTAATAAGTATTTAAGATGATGGGTTTATTTAAGTGGAAATCAAAAGGCACTTTAGGGATACATGCCGGGTTAGTGCGGAGCACCACTGAATCTTGGGTGAATTGAAGAAAGGGCAGTTTAACAGTAAAAGCATGTATGTCGCTGACTCGTTGAGCAAAAGTAAGAGCTAAAAGCAAAGAAGTCTGCCAAGAGATGAATTTGAGATCAGCCTTATGAATGGGCTCAAAGAGGGACTTCAGGAATTGAACCAACACAATGTTTAGATGCCAAGACGGTGGTGGACGTCGAATTGGCGGGAACATTCGAAATAAGACCTTGAAAAACTGTTGTATTATTCTTGAAGAATAAAGTGAGTTGGAACCATCCTGTCAAAATCTGGAAATTGCGGCCAGAAAAACCTTAAGGGTAGAGTGAGAGAGCCCAGATCTTGCTAATTGTAAGAAAAAAGGCAAAAGTTGCTCCGGCGTAGAATGAACCGGGTGAACATTAGAAGCTTCACACCAAAGACAAAACTGTCTCCACTTAAGTTTGTAGGTTTTGATAGTGGAGGGTGCCCTGGCGTTAG
The DNA here is from genome assembly GCF_964263255.1 of Lissotriton vulgaris. Lineage (NCBI taxonomy): Eukaryota > Metazoa > Chordata > Amphibia > Caudata > Salamandridae > Lissotriton > Lissotriton vulgaris. The sequence goes on from NW_028247832.1 coordinate 42,527, forward strand.
CAAGTACCTCCCTGCAGTCCGAAGGGATCACTAAGTTGGCAAACTCCTAGTGTTCAGGCACCAGGCTGTCAATCTCAGAGATGTTGGATACGGATGGCAGACCTGTCCCTGGATCGTCGTAAGAAGATCTGTGATTGGACGAAGTGCAATCTGATCGCCCTCCGACAGGAGGAGTAGTTCTGAAAAACAAATCTGGAGAGGCCATCTGGGGGCTATAAGAAGGATGCAACATGGTTCTCTCCGCATTTTCTGAAGCACCGTTGGGACTAGAGGAATCGGTGGAAAAAACGTAAGCATAGATTTTTGACCAGTTCATCAAAAAGGCATTTTCGTACGACCCTGGTTGGGGAAGCCAACTTGCGTAGAATGGGCATTTGCGGTTCCGTCTTGTTGCAAATAAATTCAGATTGTGGCATACACAAAGTTGAAAGATGTGGTCCAGCGTTGGCTGTTGAAGTTCCCACTCGTAGTTGGACGAGATTGACCTGCTCAAGGAGTCCGCTAGAATGTTGGATGCTCCTGGAACATGAACTGCTGTTAAAGTTATTTGATGTTGAATCGCCCAATTCCCAATCTGCTGAGCTTTTGGGAACAGCAAAGTGGACCTTGTGTCTCCTTGTTTGTTTACATAATGCATGCTTGTCGTGTTGTCCTTCCGGATCAACACTGAAGCTCCCTGAGGAGGGTGCGAAAGGATTTCAGCGTCGGGAATAGTGCCAGTAGTTCCAAGAGGTTTATGTGCCAAGTTTGTTGCTGTGTATCCCATTTTCCCTGGACTGTGAGGCCCTGAAGATGCGACCGCCACCCCTTGAGGGAAGAGTCTGTTGTAAGGATAACATTTGAAGCGTCCACTTCAAAGGAGCAGCCTGCTAAGGAGTTTGGTATGCGAGTCCACCACAGCAACGCTTTCTGCATCCGAGATGTGATGGTGATTGCATCGTCGAAGGACCCGGAGACCTGTTGCCATTGTTTGTCAATTTCCTCCTGTAAGGGTCTCATCTTGTGGTGACAGTTAGGAATTAGAGGGATGCAGGAAGATAGCATCCCCAGAAGCGACTTGAACTGTCGAACAGAAACTGACTTTCCTGCGCATAGAAGAGATGTCAGTTTGGAAATTTGTTGTTGTCTTTTGTTTGATACAAACGCATTTGCCTTCTGGGTGTTTATCATGGCTCCCAAGGAAATCCGAACTTGAGAGGGGGTGAAGTGCGACTTCTCCAGATTTATGGACAGGCCCAGAGACTGAAACAGAGAGTAGCATATTTGAATGTGTCTGATAACCACTAAACGACTGCGGCTTTATTAGGCAGTCCTCGAGGTAGGGAAATATTTGGACGCCCGCTTGACGAAGGTGTGCTGCCACCGGTGCCAAGACCTTGCTGAACACTCAGTGCAGAGCGGAGGCCAAAGGGAAGGAACTTGAATTGGAAGTCTCCGCCAGCCACTCTGAATCGCAGGAATTTCCTGTGTCTGTGTAGGATGGGGACATGAAAATAGGCATCTTGAAGGTCCAGTGTTGTCATGTAATCCCCTTGAGGCAGTAATTGAAGTATTTCTTGGAGAGACAACATCCAAAATGAAAATGCTACTTACCAGTATGCATCTGTTTTTGGCATGCAGAGCAGCAGAGTTACACACTGTGCATAGATGGCCACCTAGTGTTGGCCCGGATACTTGTTTTGTTGTAGAAAAGTCTTTGGAAGTCACGGGATAGGTGACTCCTCCTTTGGCTGATACTGCGCATGGGCATCGGCTCCATCCCCAGATTGTTTTTCGCCATTAGGGAAGTGATGGAGCTGTACAAGAAGTAGTGATGTCCATGTGATTTGTATCTAATTAAGATAATACTGGAACAGATAAAGGTAGCCGGTTGGGCGTGTGTAACTCTGCAGCTCTACATGCCAAGAACAGATGCATACTGGAAGTAGCATTTTCCGTTCAAGGCATACGAGCTAGATTACACACTGTGCATAGATTGTATAGCAGTACCCACACCTAGCGGCGACCACCAGTATCTGTTGCAGTTGTTTGAAACAGAGTTTTTAGTACAGCCTGGCCCACAGTGGCTTGTTGTTTAGTTTGCACATCTACACAATAGTGTTTTGTGAATGTGTGCGGTGTAGACCATGTAGCTGCTTTGCATATATCTTTTTTAATTTTTTTTTATTTGCAAACTGATGAGGAAGACATAACAATATTCATATAATAAAAAGAAAAAATACATAAAGTACAAAATAAATGTAGCACGATCATAACAAAAGCTAGTTTCATTTTCCACTTGGAACACATTACAAAGTAATTCATTTTGTACATACATGAATAATGTCGGAGCCACGAGAAGAATGTAAATCAATTTAACAGCAAAATAACTATCCGTTGAAGAAAAAGAGAGAAGAACATGTATATCTCTTTTCTCCTTTTCTCCCCCTTTAAGCAAACACAGGGCTATCGATAAAGTCGCCCCATATTTTCTCAAATTTTTTTAGTGAGCGAGCTCCTCTGAGGTTAGCTAACCCGAGTTCCATAGAGCGAATTTCGTTAACTAATGACCACCATTCCCAGATGTTAGGAGGCTTGGGACTGATCCATGCTCTGGCCAGTGTAAGTTTAGCACCAGATATGAGAATCGTTATCAGGGCGGATTGAGGTAGGGAAATAGGATATAAATCAAGTAGTACAGTTGATGCGGTAAGGGTAGGTAGAAATATCTTTTAGATTTTCAGAACTTTGATTATTTCCCCCCAAAAATCCTTTAGAGTTGGGCAGGAGAACAGCATATGTTCTAAGTCTGCAGCGTAAGCAAGGCATTTGGGACATTTGGTGCGGTCCCCTTGAATGTTATTGAGGGACCACTTTGAAATCTTTTCCAGTGTATAATATAGCATACAAACTGTGCGAAACTGTTGTAGTCTTAAGCTAGATGAACGTACAGCATTGTTGATGTTGGATAAAGAGCATATAATTTGCTTAGGCGTTATGTTTAAACCGGTTTTGCTGCTCCATTTTTTAGCTAGTTTTGAACAGTTATCAGCTTTGACAGCACAGAAGTATATGTATGCCTCACTTATCACTGATTTATTTTTAGTGGAATATAAACAATTCCAAATATCAGAGTCTGGGATATTAAGTAGCTGTTTCTTTCTGATTAGGAAATCGTGTATTTTTATGTATTTAAACCCCATGGTTTCCGTCATTGTAAAGGGTTTGTAAAGTGTGAAAGTCTAGAAACCCTTGTGCGCCATATAGGTCCCCCAAAGTATTAATACCATGAGTTGACCATCTGTGGGCCGTTCCATCGTTGAAAATTCCCGGAAGACCAGGATTGCCCCAAAGCTGTAGTTTCTGGTGGTAAAAGGAGGTTTTGCAATATGCCAGAATATTAGCCCATATCCTGATAATGTCTTTGGCGGTCTTGAATTTCACCCTTTTGTAATAATTAGGGTTGTTAGTTCGCAGTAAAAACATATTAGATTCAGATTTTAGCATAAATACATGAAAAAAGAAAGTATTTTCGTTATGTAGCAGTGATCGAAGGCACCTGATAAATGAGGACCAAAAGTATAGCTTAACATCTGGAAAGTTTAAGCTACCTTTGTCTGTACTATTTTTAAGAAGCTTCAGCAATCTTCTGGCTTTTTTGTAGCCCCATATGAGCTGCTAAAAATCCTGTCAAGCTGTTTAAAAAAGGGATTATTTAGAGCGAGTGGGATAGAGCGAAATAAGTATAAGAATTTGGGAAGTATCTTCATTTTAATGAGGTTGATTCTGCCGATTAAGTTCAGAGGTAGTCTATGCCATTTTTTTAATGTAGCGATGGTAGATTTAATTAATTCGTTGTAGTTAAGATTATTTATTTCTCGTATTTTTGAAGTAATTTTTACACCTAAATAAGTAGCAGTCTTACATATCTCAGGGACATTTACCGCTGGTAAGTAATTAGCTATAATTTGTGTTTTATTTGAGTTTAGTTTATAACCAGATACTTTGCCAAATTTAAGGGCCTCTGTGTTAATTCCTTCTAGGGTCTGGATGATGTCAGAAGAATATATGGCAATGTGGTCGGGTTATGCCGTGATTTTCAGCACCTGTTCATTAGATTTAAACGGTATAATTTTAGGTTGTGCTTGAAGGGAGTGTAAAAATGGTTCAAGTGAAAGGGTAAATAATAGCGGTGATAAAGGGCAGCCTTGACGGGTGCCCAGCGATATCGGAAAATCTGTAGATTTTAGACCCCCGTAGCTAATACAGGCTGAGGGGTTGTCATATAGCGCCTGTATCCACTTTAGAAAATAGCCATTAAACCCCATTTTAGTCATAACACGCCATAAGTAGTCCCACCCCACTCGGTCAAAGGCCTTCTCGGCATCCAGTAGTATCATACCGAGTGGGGTGGACTCAATTTCAACCACATCAAACGCTGTGATAGCCATATTAACGTGTGTGGTAGTGTCCCTCCCAGTAACAAACCCGTGTTGCTGAGGGTTAACCATTTTGGGCATAAGCGGAGCTAGCCTAGTAGCTAGGAGTTTAACAAATATTTTTACGTCTGTGTTAATCAGGGAGATGGGTCTATATGACCCTCTCTCTTCTTTTGGTTTGCCCTTAAGAAAAAAATATTATTTTGGCTCTATTCCATAATTTGGGGGCCTTTCCGGTCTCCCCAATCGATTGCATTACCCGTAATAATAGAGGTGCAAGTTCCTCTAAACAGATTTTTTAAATCTCTAGGGGGATGGTGTCTTCTCCTGAAGCCTTTCCTGAGGGTAAAGCAGCGATAGCTTGGCGTAATTCTTGTCCAGTAATGTTTTCCGACAAAAGATCTGTTTCTAGTTGACTAAGGAAGGCTAAAGGAAGCTCATCTAGGTAATTCTGTATTATAATTTCGTTCGGAATAGATTCTGGAGTATATAAGGTCCTATAGAAGTCTGCAAATTGTTCCAATATGTCATAAGGTTGATCGTGTAGTAGATTATCAGAGCCCGGAATGTTAGCAATTATGGTACAAGCTCTGTCCTCCGCTGCTTTATACGCCAAGATTTTTCCAATTTTATCCCCGCCCTCGTATTGTTCAATCTTGTATTTGTGTATATTAATACTATTTTTTTAAAATAAGTTTTGCTTTTATTTCTGATTTCAATTGACTTAATTTGAGACCTATTTCTACTGCAGTTGGCAGGTTTAACCGTAGTGCAGTAGACAATTGTACTTCTTGAGCAGAGATACTAAAGATCAGAGATTCGTTTAATTTTTGACGTTCAAGATTTTGTCTAAGCACGTACCCCTGCGTGAATCCCCGGATGCTTGCCTTGCAAGCGTCCCAAACTGTGTTACAGGTGGCAGAATTTTGATTAATTTCTATAAAATCAATGAGATGGGTTTTTAGCTGTGAGATATAAGTGAGATCTGTTATCAGATGTCTAGGAAAAGAGAATGGTCTGGGGCAAGTGTTTATATGTGAAGTGTCAAAAGTCAGCATTATAGGATTGTGGTCGGATGAGATTCGGGGGCATACCTCCATAAGACAAGTGTTTAAGAAATTAGAATTAGCGAAAGCCATGTCCAACCGGGAGCAGAGTTTGTGAGGTGCGGAATGATATGTATAGCCTGGAGAGTTTGAGTGTAAATATCGCCATGCATCTTTAATATTATGGGGGCAGCATAGGTCTAAAATTGAGGCTCTAGTTTTGCGCATTCGTTGAAAACTCCCTGGCCTAGTAGTGTCTAATTGGTAATCCATGATGCAATTAAATTCCCCCATTATAATAAGTTCCCCATCCCAGTCCAAGAGTTTTATATTCAAATCATCAAAAATCCTAGGTTCATCTTGGTTCGAGGCATACACCGCCCAAATGACATGTTTATGATTTTCAATATTCATTTGAGCTATCACCCATCTACCATCTTTGTCATAAGCAGTTTGTAGGATTTCGGCTTTAAATCGTTTATCTTTGAGGATCGCTACCCCTCTTATTGGTGCCCCAAACATAGTACAACTAACAATATCATAGCCTAATTGACAAAATAGTTTTTTATCTTTGCCAGCTATGTGCGTTTCAGAAAGCAGTATGAGATGGGGGTTGTATAGTCTTAATTCTTCAGACACAAGGCGTTGCTTATTTTTGCTATTTAGCCCCGCAACATTCCAGGCAAGACATTTTATTTCATACATTTATAAACAAAACAACCAACATAATAATAAACCAAGTGGTAATTTTCAGTTCTAAAGCCGTGCATAAATGAATATTTACTTATATTTTTGTTGTTTATAGCAAGTCTCCCTCTCAGGTTGCACACACATTTTTTCAATTTTTTACCGCCCCACCCCGCGGAGAGTCGAAGAACCCCTCCCTCCACCCCCCTGTCACCCACCCACAACGGGAAGGGACCACCCTTCAGGTTCTGCTGCCATTGGAGAGGCAGCTTCTGCAGCAGACTGCCTGAGGAGCCCCGCCACCACCCCCTCTGAGAAACATTACGTTTCCTAGAACTTAGTTTCCTTAGCTATAACCTATTAAATCAACAAAGTCAAACAAGAAAAGCATGGTAATTTTAGCTAAGTGTTTAAATCTCTAAAGTTTAACTTTTACTTAGTCCGGAAAGATAATGTTCAACTTCTCTAGGATCATTAAAGAAATGAGTAAGCCCGTCTTTGATGACTTTCAGGCACGCTGGTTCTTGAAGAAAGACTTGCCCCCCCCCCCCACAGATTTGATTGGGTCAATCAATTTGCGCAGTTCCCAGCGTCTATCCATGGTGGCTTTGCTGAGATCAGACCGGACAAATAAGGATAAATTCCCTATGGTTATAGGAGTATTAGGTCGAGCTTTCTGCTATATGGCCTGTCTCAGCAAGAAGTTACCAAAAAAAATAAGAAAAGGACGTGGGAATTTGCTCTCTTTGTTCTTTTGGATTAAGGGTAAACGGTGTGCTCGTTGGATTTGGGAATCCCAGTCCTAATCTGCTAAATCCGGGAAAGCTTTTTGTAGTAGACCAACAAGAAACGCTCTCGAGTCTGACCCTTCTGATCCTTCCGGTACCCCAAAGAGTCAGATTTGATCTTCTCTTCCTATTTTCTAAATCCTCAACTTTAAGTTGAAGCGCAGTTATCTGAGTGTCATGCTGGTTTACTACTAAATGTGTGCGTGTTGTTGCTTCTTCCATCCCTACTACTCAGTGCTGCAGCTCTTCAATATCCTGTGAAACCCCGCTAAGGTTGGAGGTCTGATAAAGAGGACTGGAGTTTATTGTTATCTTCGCGCAGTTGTAAATAGTGTTCTTGTGCTTCAGCACGTTGATTAATTAGTAATTGAAGTATTATGTCAAGTTGGGTAGAATTAGGTTCTTGCTCGTCTTCTTCTTCTGGGTCTTGAGAGGGGATATTTTTCGTAGTCGTGGAGAGGGATGCAGCGGCCGAGGTTGGGGTGGCAAGCAAAGCTAAGGTATTATCATCAACACTCGAGTCGGTAGTACTACCTCTCCTCTCTCCGTCTGTAGCTGGCAGCCTTGCCTTGGTTGATGTCAGAGACCCACTAGCTAATATAGTTACTGAGGTAGGTTGTATCAAAGGTGGAGAGGTATCTTGTTCAGCTGTGACATTGGCTGATACGTTGAGTGGTTCATTTATAGTATTATTATCTGAGAGAATTGGGTTACCTAACAGACCGGAGGTTGGGTCAGGGTCCGTAGGGCTTGTCCCAGATAGCCTTAATGTCATATTTTTTACCAGCCCCTTAGCTTCTATCCATTACCTAAGAGGGCTTTTATCAATGAGAATTTTCTTGGTGGTCGCAATGTTGTTGGTAATGGTTCGGTTTAGGGTGAAGCTAGCTTTACCCCCTTTTTTAGTCTCGAGTTTACTTTTTGTTTTGCGTCTTCTAATCGACAAGGGTTTTGTTAAGTTTTCAGATGGGTCAGCCAATTCTTCTTCCTTTTCCATTTTATATTCATCATGTGAACCCAAATCTGCATTTTCTTCGTCTGTCACCGCTAAAGCGCGAATATTTTCCTTACATTGTGACCGTATGCTGCAGAGTCCTGCATCAGCTAAATCAGGTGCTGACCCGGGATTGAAAGTCGGTGGTAATTCAATAGATTGCGTGAGGTTAGGGTTAAGTGCCCTACCCTCATCGGTAACTTGAATAATTGTACTTTCAATTATAGTTTCCTTTGGTAGTTTGTTTATTATCTCTTGACTGTTTTGTAATGTATCGTTTAGGTCACCATTTACAGCTATGACTTCTGGGGTTGCTTTTGCAGACACGTCAGACACATCAGTTGGGCTAGCGGGGTTGTTTGTACAGTTAATTGCAACAGTTTTGGCCCCATCACTTCCTATCAGAGACCCCACTAGACCCTCATCTTAATTTTTTGTTTGGCAGCATTTTTAGCGGTTTTCTTTAGTAAGGAAGTGTTCATATCAGTCAGCACTGGGGGACATATCAAAGGCTTACCGGGAGCTGGTCTTTCAGTGCCTTTACCTGTATTCTTATCAGCCAGCACCACTGTCGACATAGTAGAAATATTTTCTTTGAAGCTGCACAACCCTGTCTCTCCCCCTGAAGCCTCAGAGACCGGGAGAGCTGCAAGATCCGAAGGCTTGGTTGCTGGGTCCGTAGCTCGTAGGTTGGAGATGGGAGGTGCCGACGCCGCAGCGTTCACCGCTGTCGCAGCGTTCACCGCTGTAACCGCAGTTGCTGTAGTTGTAATCCCCGCCGCCGTACCTGTTGAGGGTAAGGAAGGTGCTGCCATGGCTGCCGTGGTTGTTGTGCTTGTGGTCCCCGTATCCGTGGAGGAAGAAGCGGCGGCAGCTTTAGTGTTCTGCGTAGTACGCGGCGGGTTCTTAGGAGACATTACTTCTGACCACCAGGTGCGGGCAGGTTGAAAGCCTATCCAGCTGACCTCCGATCCAGAGAACAGGCAGAGGATCTGTCTGATTGAGTGCCTGATGATCCGGGATAGATTCAAGAGCCAGAGCATCGGTTAGCGTTTTGAGAAAGTTAATTTGAAATCCGCTGTACAATCCGTGTTTCTTACTCATACTCTGAGAGTTTTGGCTCGGAAACAACTGCCTTTCAGCCTCATTTCAGAGGGGGTGAGGAGCTCCAGGATTAGCTGCCGCTGGCTCGCATCCTCACTCCGCCATCTTGGACCCAGCTGCTTTACATATATCATCTAGGTGAATGTTTCCTAAGAATGCCATTGAAGCCCCTATTTTCCTTGTAGAATGGGCTTTTGGAGGAATTGTTAACGTACGTTTGGCTTTATGGTAACATATTTGTATACATTTAACGATCCACCTAGCTATCCCCGATTTTGATATGGGGTTGCCTTTATGTGGTGGTGAAAAAGACTTGAAAAGTTGTTTTGTTTTACGAAAAGTTTGTGTTCTTTCGATGTAGTACAGTAATGCTCTTTTGACATCTAAGGTGTGTAGAGCTCTTTCTGCGACTGTGAGGCTGTGAGAAAAATACGGGCAGCTCAACAGATTGATTTAGATGCAATGGTGAAATGACTTTTGGAAGGAATTTAGGATTAGTACAGAGAACCACTTTGTTATGATGCATTTGCAGAAAGGGTTGTTGAATGGTAAATGCTTGTAGTTCACTAAACCATCTGAGAGAAGTAATAGCTACTAGGAAAGCTACTTTCCAGGTTAGGAATTGCAATCCACATTTATGTAAGGGTTCAAAGGGAGGTCCCATTAATCGTGTGAGAACAATGTTTAAGTTCCACACAGGTGAAGGTTGCGTTCTGAGAGGAATTATTCTTTTGAGTCCTTCCATAAAAGCCTTTATAGCTGGTACCCTAAAAAGAGATAGATGTTGTCTATTTTGTAAGTATGCTGCAATGGCAGAGAGGTGTAGCCTGATAGACGTATAGGCTAAGTTACACTTTTGAAGGTGTAATAGGTATCCTATGATGTGTTGAATAGACACGTCTAAAGGATTTATTTGGTTGTTTTGACAGTATATGACAAACCTTTTCCACTTAGCAGCATAACATGCTCTAGTAGTGGGACGTCTAGCTTCTTTGATGACGTTCATACATTCTGGAGGAAGGTTGAGGTAACCAAACTCTATGACTCCAGGAGCCAGATCGCTAGGTTGAGCTGAGCTGGGTCCGGGTGTCTGATCTCTCCATGGTTCTATGTTAATAGGCGTGGAGATAGGCTTAGTTTTTGGTGTGGCACTACAGACAGTTGCAGCAGCGTGATGTACCACGGTTATCTGGCCCAAGTTGGAGCGACTAGATTGAGCGTTAGGGAATGTTGCTGTACTTTGCGTACCACTAACGGAAGTAGTGGGAGAGGAGGAAAAGCGTACGCAAATTGTCCTGACCAGTTCATCCATATCGCATTGCCCTTGAACAATGGGTGTGGGTGTCTGGCGGCGAAATTTGGACATTTTGCATTTTCGTGGGTGGCGAAGAGGTCTATCTGAGGTTGTCCCCACATTTGAAAGAACGGTTAAAGAACTTGCAGATGAAGTTCCCACTCGTGGATCTGCTGTGTTTGTCGACTTAGCAGATCTGCTATGGTGTTTTGTACTCCTCGGACGTGTTGGGCTAAGAGGAAGATCTTTAGTGGTAAAGCCCATCTCCATATCTGCTGTGCTAACTGAGAGAGCTGCAGAGAGTGTGTTCCCCCTTGTTTATGTAGTACATGGCTGTCATATTGTCTGTGCTGACTAAGACAGTTTTGCCTGACACTTGATTTTGGAATGCTTTTAGGGCTAGCAACTCCAAGTGGTTGATGTGGAGTAACATTTGTTGCAGTGTCCACCTGCCTTGCATGGTGTGATGCAGTAGGTGAGCTCCCCAGCCGGAGAGCCATGCGTCCGCTGTCAAGACTATTTGAGGAACTGGCTCTAGAAACGGTCGCCCTTTGGTAAGGTTTTTGGTTTCCCACCATTGCAGAGAACGATGAGTCCGACCGTCTACCAACACTAGGTCTGTTAATTGACCCCGAGCCTGGTACCACTGGCGTGCTAGGCACTCTTGAAGTGGACGCATTTGCAGTCTTGCGTGAGGTACTATGAATATGCAAGATGCCATCATTCCTATGAGCTGCATGAACACTCAAGCTAGAAGCGAGGGTTGCAGTTTGAATCTTGTTAGGAGAATTTGTACACTTGTTATCCTGGCTGGAGAGATATAGGCTAAAGTTAGTGTGGTGTTTATTGTAGCTCCAAGATATTGTTGTATGTGTGAGGGTTGCAGATGTGACTTGGTGTGATGTACTGTGAATCCCAAGTCGTGAAGCAGTTGAATAGTAGAGTGAGTGTGTTGTACACACTGGCTGTATGAGCTGGCTTTTATGAGCCAGTAGTGTAGGTATGGGAAGACATGAATATGTTGGCTTCTTAAGTGTGCTGCTACTACTACTGCTAGGCATTTGGTAAACACCATTGGCGCTGTTGTGACTCCGAATGGGAGCACTTTGAACTGGTAGTGTTGGCAGTCTAGCACAAATCTGAGATATTTTCTGTGCGCTGTGTGGATAGGAATATGGAAATAGGTCTCCTTGAGATCTAGAGTGACAAGGAAGTAGTTTTGTAACAGGAGTGGAAGGACTTGTTGGAGTGTGACCATATGAAAATGGTCCAACTGTATGTAAATGTTTAGAGGACTGAGGTCTAGGATAGGTCTTAGAGATCCGTCCTTCTTTGGGATTAGAAAATATAGGGATATACTCCTTTGTTTTCCTGATGATTTGGAACTATTTCTATTGCATTTTTCTGCAGGAGGGATATTACTTCCTGTCTGAGCAGTGTTAAATTTTCTTGTGACATTGGACGCTGCTTGGGTGGTATGTTTGGGTGCTGGATGTTCGTTCTAGACAGTAACCTGATTGAATGATTTGAAGCACCCACCTGTCTGATGTGAGGTTTTCCCAGGCTGGCAGGTATTGTTGTAGTCTTCCCCCGACAGGAGTGGAATGGGACAGGGGAAGGGGGGGGGGGGTCATTGGGCAGGGGTAGAGGCAGAGGCGAGTTGTTGTTTTTACCTCTGCCTTTATTATTGTTACCCCTGTAACCACCCCTTTGGTAGCCCTAACTATAGGTGGATTGTGTAGGTGCTTTTGTACAAGGTAGAAGGTGTGTCTGAAGAGTATCCCCTGGGGGCGCCTCGGTAAGATGAGCGGCGAAATGAACGTCTGGGAGCCTGCGACTGCAGGGCTCCCACAGATTTGGCTGTATCTGTATCCTTTTTCATTTTTTTTAGTGATACATCTACATTGGGTCCGAATAAGTGATGCTCATCGAAGGGTTGATTAAGTATAGCACTTTGGACTTCAGGTTTGAACCCTGATAATCGTAGCCAGGCATGTCTACGTAATAAAACACTGGTGTTAACTGCTCTGGAGGCAGTGTCTGCTGCATCAAGTGCACACCGAATAGAGGTGTTTGTAATATTTTTTTCTTCTTGGATAAGCTTGTTTGCTCTATCTTTGTACTTATCAGGGAGGTGCCGCATTAATGAATCTAATTCGTCATAATGTGCGCTGTCATATCTGGCCAATAATGCTTGTGTATTGGCAATACGCCACATAATTGCTGCTTGAGACGCAGTTCTTTTCCCTTATGCATCATGTAGCTTAGACTCTTTATCAATTGGTTGATTGTATTGTCACTAATTCCCTCCCATCACATCATCCTCACATGATCACCCACCCCCTTCCCTCCCCGGGGCACCGTACAACCGCTTACTTATTGTTCAAGTGTGCAGTATATCCAGTATACACCCCCATTGTGATTAAAACAATGTGGATGGATTTAATGTCTTTGTGATTATTTTTTGTCATTGTTTATATTATTACTTACTCATGCTGGGACCCCTTCCTATGAGTACTTAGTTAGCCCAGGTCCCAGTGACTATGTTTGGGTAAAGCCCCTATTAATACACCACTTCGAGCAGACGCTGGTCTGCAAGGTTTTTTCGTGTTCAATTGATTTGTTCCTAGCACACAATGGTAGAAAGAACTTCTCTCATACTCCGAGGATTATATCGATAAACTCTTTGAAAATCCTGATAATATTTTTATCTCAACCAACATTCCAACTATTGACTTCACACTGAAAACAAAATCTCCCATCTAGAGCGATTGGAGAAGAAACTGGTCCGCACCAGGTGGCACGGTCACCCTCTAACAAGATATCTCAAAGAAAACATCATCCCGGTGAGGCTACAAATTA